>NC_074695.1:47332308-47632308 GCF_029448725.1 Salvelinus fontinalis
GGCAGCTATGCTCACCACTATACCACAGGTATAGGTATCACAGGTATAGCAGGTATAGCACAAACACACTCACAGGTATAGCACAAACACTCACATGAGGTTCTATCTTTCCAAGAACCGTGGACACGTCAATCGATATCCTCACTGTCATTCCTGCAGAAAGCAACAACAAAAGACACTTTGGTAAAAGGCTCGTTGGTCTAGGGGTATGATTCTTGCTTAGGGTGCGAGAGGTCCCGGGTTCAAATCCCGGATGATCACTTTTGCAGATCGTCGGTCTTAATAGGCCCGGTGTATTCATTTCAAGGGTGAGCCTGTCAGACAGTGACGGAGTGCATGGCATATCTGAAGTATACAGCTCAACAACATGTCTGTGTGTACATCTGTTGGTGTGAGTGAGCATATGCAATATTATTCTGAATACCTGTATCCATCTGGGAATCCTCAAATGTTTCTCCCTTCACGGCCAGTGTAGTAGGAACTGGTGCAGCCGATAAATGAAATACCACAGCGGAGGACTGCTGTGACTGCCGTTTACCTGCTGGGGGTGGCAGATCTAAGCGAGAGAGGCACAATTTTCTTAACTGACAATAATCATACAACTAAATACACTGAATGAGTGTTAGTCCTAGATTCAATCAGATCAAGCATTAACTGGCGACAGCCGACTCCCGCGTTGCTGATGTTGTGTTCTTTCTTAAGTTAAAATAATTATACAACAAAACAGAGTGAGTGATTGAGTGAGTGTGTATATATGTGTTTTTGATAATTACCTGGACCACATCACACTGCTTCAGGTGTACAAGCCTCTGGAAGTTCCAGCATGCCACTCCAGGCCTGGAACAGCTTGGTGGAAAGACAGTTACCTATCACCCAGGAGCAGGTTAGCAGATCTGAAAAATAGACACAATATAATTTTGATGACAAAGCCTTGACTACACACTAACCTAAACAGAACAGATTATGGGAGGCGCACATACACAAGGATTTTGTGTTGTCGATATGTGGTAGTAGAGCAGTGGCCTGAGGGAACACACTTAGTGTGTTGTGAATGTATTGTAATGTTTTTTAAATTGTATAACTGCCTTAATTTAGCTTGACCCGAGGAAGAGTAACTGCTGTCTTGGCAGCAGCTAATGGGGATCCATAATATATACAATAGAACAAATGAATTAAGTTTGTGTGTTTGTGTATCTGGCAACCCACGCAGCAGACTTCATTTTCCAAACTGCTCATTGTACTTGCCCTTGCAATCTGAGGTGTGTGTGTGTGTTCTGTGTTATTATGACTTAGAAGTGTCAACCTGACCACATTCTTGTAGTAGGCCATTCAGTGATTAGCTTGGGAAAAATGTCTATGAACAGTGTACAGTAAAAAGGATATCAAATATTCAGATCTGGATTGACAATTAGGCTAAATCATGTGAAGACTAAACCTCTACGGCATAGTCTACACTCAAGTTAAATAAAGGATGCAGGACGTGAGCTCTAGGACCATGCCTCAGGACTACCTGGCCTGACGACTGCTGGCTGTAACTGTCTCCAGTCCAGCAACACTTGCTGCTGATCCAGTCTCTGCTGTCACTGTTGCGGGCACGTGGAAGACCAGGGTTCAATTCTCTGTCGAGGAGGAAGTATTATGCTGTCCATGTAAATATGAGCTTGTTCGTAACTGACTTGCCTAGTTAAATAAAGGCTTCACTAAGACCATAACATTTCTACACCATAATTGTAGTCAATACCCAAATGGAGATTAAGTGAAAATAGAAATCTCATTGCTAATTCAAGACCGATCCCCATGCTTGTCTCAGAGCAGCATGAAACAGTGATAAAATAGTTTTAGACTATTGCTTCAAATCCTCTCCAATAAGCTCTTTAAATAAACAACACCTATACCACTTTTAACACCACTTTACTCAACACTAGTGACACTCATGTCGTCTACGGTAGGCCTACAGTACATGGAAAATATGACGTGACTATCCGCCAATAAGGATTGGAGGATTCTAAGTTAAAACCAAAAGCCGCCTCATGGTTCTGAATACAGGCCAAAATAATACTTGCAAAGGCCAAAACATTTATTTCTGTTTTTAGAGGGAGAGAAACGCTGGGCCAATTGTGCTCCGTCCTATGGGACTCCCAATCACGGTCGGATGTGATACATAATAATAATAATAATAATAATACTTAACTTAGAACCTAACTTAGAAATACATTTGACAATAGAATTCTCCCCCTACCCTCCATCTAGGCAAGTCTATTGTCCAGCTACCTGCTAGAACAGCAGGAACGCTTCCCTAGTCAGCACCATTACTAGTGCAATGCCCCTTAAAGTGTTGCTCTGTGCTACCCAGTGTGGTGGGGTGGGGGTCCACCTCCCCTCCCCTCCCTCCTCCTCCTTCCTTCCCCATGGGCTAAGTCTGTCTTCTGTGCGTGGCTCTGCGGCCCATTCCGTGCCCACGTGCCTTGAACCTTGCACGCTTTCAGCGGATACAGCTGGAGAACTGCAAGGCAATCCCATTGTGCGCCACTCGGGAGCCATGACTAATATACTGTATATTGCCCTGCTAATAAAAGGGTTAATAATATTTCTGTGAGAATTTCCAAGGGGCTATTATACAGTTCAAAATTAATAATAATAATAATAATAATAATTTCTTTGTTTAAAAAATAGCAATATTTTGGAGATTACTTCGTTTTCAAATAACATAAAATAAGCGAGAAAAGGGCCATTCTTGAACATGGAGTGTGACATTGTTACTAATTTGTAAATAAAGCCAGTTTGTTGTTTAGAATTATTCATTTCTGGTTTTAGAGGGAAAGAATCAAAAACCTACAGTCATCTTATGGATCTCCAAGTTGAGGAAATCACAGGCATTGTACCAGCATCTGCAGAAACACAGCTTGCACTGCTATGCAGTGTCTTAGACCGTTGCACCACTCAGGCACTGTACAATGTGAAGGGTTGGGAGTGGGCTACAGTAGTAAAGTAAGAGCAAAATAATCGTAACTAAGTAAAATAATAAAAACCTTAGTGTAACAACAGTTTTAATAAGTAATACGGAAGTCGTGCACAATTATCAGCTTCTATTTAGGTTTATGTCGCCCATTCATTGCTAGTTAGAGACACAGTAGGACCCAAAAGCATAATCAGTACTCTAACTCCCCCTTGTGGTGGTCTGGAGCAATGAAGTAGTGACGCAGGGTACCGCACTAAACCACAAATAACCTCTAAGTACCGCAGCATAATCGTAAAACTGTTAGTGGAGTTACCACGGTATGTGAGCTAGGAGACTACAGGTTGTGTAGGTAGGCTGTCCCTAGGACTGACTGACACTGCAGTTTGGGAAACCTGCCTCGTCCAAACTCTTCCTTGCTTGCTAAGGCTGACCTGGCTGATACAACAGAACGTTAGTGGTATTTTGGCATGCTTGAACAATGGCATAGGTCTAAAGACAAGTGCACACCCAACCCCACACCCTCGCACACACACACACTTACTAAAAGTACAGAAAGCAACGACTGACTGACGCAGTGCTGGATCTCTCGATTGAGAAACGCACCAGAACAAAGCATACATTTGCATATGATTGCGTGGATGTTCTCTAATAAAGAGGCAGTATAGTAATCAATCACTCAGCAACTGCAGGTCCATTGTTATTTTGCCTGACCAAAAACAGAGGGTCCTCATTAGGTCGATAGGATATCTCTCCTGATCATGGTGGTGTTGTTTGATGCTTCTTTATTTTTATGAATTATTCATCTCACAATCTCTGTATGAGGGGGAGAGAGAGAGAGAATGAGGGAGGGAGGGAGGTTGTTTTAACAAGCCTATGTTAGACTATGCATTTAAGTGCACAGAGCTTCAGTACATCATCCATGATATAATAAAGGAAAGGAAAACAATAAAGCAAAATGTACAGTTAATTGTCATCCCCCCCTCTCGACTCATCCACAAAACAAAGTAGTTCATCCACTTCTGAAAAAACAGACCCCCATAACATTTTGGTCTCAAAGCCCAAAATATCCTTCAGTGACAGAATATGACAATATCCAGAATAATTCCGTCATTAGTCCTTAGAGAACAATCACCACATCCTGCCGTTGACCAGACTCAAGTTTGTTTCATGCCTCAACCTAAATACACAGCTGTCTTTGCACGAGAGCTAGAGAGAGAGAGAGAGAGAGAGAGAGGGAGAGGGTAGAAGGAAGTGATAAATACATTCAGAGGTGTTGTTGCAGCATTCATTTATAATAGCAAGCCGGAGACTCCTGCCCATGTACAGTAGGTGAGTAATAAAGCTCAAAGGAAGTAATGTGGTGTCGCTCTCTGTCTGCATACCTCAACACTGCCTGCCCAACCCACTAGAGTTGGTGTGAATGCCCCCTGGGCACAAACTGGTTGAATCAACGTTGTTTGAAAATAATTTGTCAACATATTGTGACATGGAATCTACGTTGAAAATACACTGGGTTTGAAAAAGGTTTGTTTTGAGGGTGACATTTGAACCACAGGATTATGTCATCATGGATACCAAATTTCAACATATGTTGAATATGTTGAATTTGTACCTTTAAAACAACGTCAGATCTTCAACATTATATCCACGATCCGAAAACAAACTAATAGGCTGGGCAGCACCTCCTACTGGAGAATTGATCTGTCTAAATCTAGCATTTTGTCTCCTATCCAGAATTTTAACCAAGCCCAGCCCTTCTTAGCTATTTGTCACTGACTATTACCAATGTGCTATCACCAATGTGCTATCATGGGATTGTTGAAAGATCTTCACTTAAAAACTATTAGGGCCTCCCGAGTGGCACAGTATCGCAGTGCTTGAGGCGTCACTACAGACACGGGTTTGATCCCAGGCTGTGTCACAGCCGGTCGTGACCAGGAGACACATGAGGTGGCGCACAATTGGCCCAGCGTTGTCCAGATTATGGGAGGGTTTGGCCGGCCGGGATTTCCTTGTCCCATTGTGCTCTAATAACTCCTTGTGGCGGGCCACTGTCCAGCTGACCTCAGTCGCCAGCTGGACAGTGTTTCCTCCGACACACTGGTGCAGCTGGCTTCCAGGGTAAGCGAGCATTGTGTCCAGAAGCAGTTTCAGAGGACGCATGGCTCTCGACCTTCGCCTCTCCAGAGTCCCTAGGGGAGTTGCAGTGATGGGACAAGACTGTAATTACCAATTGGATATCACGAAAAGGGGTAAAAGTACCAAAAAAAGTATAATAGAACCACTGTTGCTATCCAAAGCGTAGGTTTAACAAAGCAAATTAAATGTGACCATACTTTATCATTCATATACTGTATCATCAATTATGCTATTTAGGCCTATATCAACAGCTATTATTTAAATTAATCCAAGAATTCAACAAAAAATAGACAATAAAATAGGTCTAGGGTTTCAAGCTCTGGTTGATTTCAAATGTAATGATATTTAGTGATATTGAATTGTGTTTGGTTATCAATGCAACCAAAAATCAACATTTGAAGGAAATTTATTTTCTGCTTGGATAGTTCCATCTGTGCCACTGACTTAGTCTAGCTTTATTTCCACAGACCATACAAACGCTTCACACCGCGTGGCCGCGGCCACCCTAATCTGGTGGTCCCAGCGCGCACGACCCACGTGGAGCTCCAGGTCTCCGGTAGCCTCTGGAACTGCCGATCTGCGGCCAACAAGGCAGAGTTCATCTCAGCCTATGCCTCCCTCCAGTCCCTCGACTTCTTGGCACTGACGGAAACATGGATCACCACAGATAACACTGCTACTCCTACTGCTCTCTCTTCGTCCGCCCACGTGTTCTCGCACACCCCGAGAGCACCTGGTCAGCGGGGTGGTGGCACCGGGATCCTCATCTCTCCCAAGTGGTCATTCTCTCTTTCTCCCCTTACCCATCTGTCTATCGCCTCCTTTGAATTCCATGCTGTCACAGTTACCAGCCCTTTCAAGCTTAACATCCTTATCATTTATCGCCCTCCAGGTTCCCTCGGAGAGTTCATCAATGAGCTTGATGCCTTGATAAGCTCCTTTCCTGAGGACGGCTCACCTCTCACAGTTCTGGGCGACTTTAACCTCCCCACGTCTACCTTTGACTCATTCCTCTCTGCCTCCTTCTTTCCACTCCTCTCCTCTTTTGACCTCACCCTCTCACCTTCCCCCCCTACTCACAAGGCAGGCAATACGCTTGACCTCATCTTTACTAGATGCTGTTCTTCCACTAACCACATCGCAACTCCCCTCCAAGTCTCCGACCACTACCTTGTATCCTTTTCCCTCTCGCTCTCATCCAACACTTCCCACACTGCCCCTACTCGGATGGTATCGCGCCGTCCCAACCTTCGCTCTCTCTCCCCCGCTACTCTCTCCTCTTCCATCCTATCATCTCTCCCCTCTGCTAAAACCTTCTCCAACCTATCTCCTGATTCTGCCTCCTCAACCCTCCTCTCCTCCCTTTCTGCATCCTTTGACTCTCTATGTCCCCTATCCTCCAGGCCGGCTCGGTCCTCCCCTCCCGCTCCGTGGCTCGACGACTCATTGCGAGCTCACAGAACAGGGCTCCGGGCAGCCGAGCGGAAATGGAGGAAAACTCGCCTCCCTGCGGACCTGGCATCCTTTCACTCCCTCCTCTCTACATTTTCCTCTTCTGTCTCTGCTGCTAAAGCCACTTTCTACCACTCTAAATTCCAAGCATCTGCCTCTAACCCTAGGAAGCTCTTTGCCACCTTCTCCTCCCTCCTGAATCCTCCTCCCCCCCCCCCCTCCTCCCTCTCTGCAGATGACTTCGTCAACCATTTTGAAAAGAAGGTCGACGACATCCGATCCTCGTTTGCTAAGTCAAACGACATCGCTGGTTCTGCTCACACTGCCCTACCCTGTGCTCTGACCTCTTTCTCCCCTCTCTCTCCAGATGAAATCTCGCGTCTTGTGACGGCCGGCCGCCCAACAACCTGCCCGCTTGACCCTATCCCCTCCTCTCTTCTCCAGACCATTTCCGGAGACCTTCTCCCTTACCTCACCTCGCTCATCAACTCATCCCTGACCGCTGGCTACGTCCCTTCCGTCTTCAAGAGAGTGAGAGTTGCACCCCTTCTGAAAAAACCTACACTCGATCCCTCCGATGTCAACAACTACAGACCAGTATCCCTTCTTTCTTTTCTCTCCAAAACTCTTGAACGTGCCGTCCTTGGCCAGCTCTCCTGCTATCTCTCTCAGAATGACCTTCTTGATCCAAATCGGTCAGGTTTCAAGACTAGTCATTCAACTGAGACTGCTCTTCTCTGTATCACGGAGGCCCTCCGCACTGCTAAAGCTAACTCTCTCTCCTCTGCTCTCATGCTTCTAGACCTATCGGCTGCCTTCGACACTGTGAACCATCAGATCCTCCTCTCCACCCTCTCCGAGTTGGGCATCTCCGGCGCGGCCCTTGCTTGGATTGCGTCCTACCTGACAGGTCGCTCCTACCAGGTGGCGTGGCGAGAATCTGTCTCCTCACCACGCGCTCTCACCACTGGTGTCCCCCAGGGCTCTGTTCTAGGCCCTCTCCTATTCTCGCTATACACCAAGTCACTTGGCTCTGTCATAACCTCACATGGTCTCTCCTATCATTGCTATGCAGACGACACACAATTAATCTTCTCCTTTCCCCCTTCTGATGACCAGGTGGCGATTCGCATCTCTGCATGTCTGGCAGACATATCAGTGTGGATGACGGATCACCACTTCAAGCTGAACCTCGGCAAGACGGAGCTGCTCTTCCTCCCGGGGAAGGACTGCCCGTTCCATGATCTCGCCATCACGGTTGACAACTCCATTGTGTCCTCCTCCCAGAGCGCTAAGAACCTTGGCGTGATCCTGGACAACACCCTGTCGTTCTCAACTAACATCAAGGCGGTGGCCCGTTCCTGTAGGTTCATGCTCTACAACATCCGCAGAGTACGACCCTGCCTCACACAGGAAGCGGCGCAGGTCCTAATCCAGGCACTTGTCATCTCCCGTCTGGATTACTGCAACTCGCTGTTGGCTGGGCTCCCTGCCTGTGCCATTAAACCCCTACAACTCATCCAGAACGCCGCAGCCCGTCTGGTGTTCAACCTTCCCAAGTTCTCTCACGTCACCCCGCTCCTCCGCTCTCTCCACTGGCTTCCAGTTGAAGCTCGCATCCGCTACAAGACCATGGTGCTTGCCTACGGAGCTGTGAGGGGAACGGCACCTCAGTACCTCCAGGCTCTGATCAGGCCCTACACCCAAACAAGGGCACTGCGTTCATCCACCTCTGGCCTGCTCGCCTCCCTACCACTGAGGAAGTACAGTTCCCGCTCAGCCCAGTCAAAACTGTTCGCTGCTCTGGCCCCCCAATGGTGGAACAAACTCCCTCACAACGCCAGGACAGCGGAGTCAATCACCACCTTCCGGAGACACCTGAAACCCCACCTCTTTAAGGAATACCTAGGATAGGATAAAGCAATCCTTCTGACCCCCCCCCCCCCCCCCCCCCTTAAAAGATCTTGATGTACTATTGTAAAGTGGCTGTTCCACTGGATGTCATAAGGTGAATGCACCAATTTGTAAGTCGCTCTGGATAAGAGCGTCTGCTAAATGACTTAAATGTAAATGTTAAATGTAGTTTGTCTACAAAATAATAATTTATGTGTTGGATTCACGTCTCCATCTTAACCCAACATTTTAGTTAAAGAATAGGACTAAATCAAATACAACTTTATTTAAAGTGCATTTAAGTTTGATTTGATAAAAAAATTCAGTTGAAATGGAGACTTGAATCCAACACATCAATTATACATTTGTAGACAAACTGGAATAAAAGCCAGACTAAGACAGTGGCACAGTGGAACAATCCAAGCAGAAGATATATCTCCTTCAAATGTTGATATTTGGTTGCGTTGACAACCAAACACAATTCAATATCACTTTTGAAAATAGCCTATTAAGATAGGATTCAGTCTCCAACTCAACCAAAAATGTATGTTAAATAATGGGATGAGCCAGTGGCTCAGATGGAACTATCCAAGCAGTATATACATCTCCTTTAAATGTTGATATTTGGTTGTGTTGTCAACCAAACACGAGTCAATATTACCTTTGAAATACAGTTTATACCCTAAAGTTAAATCTAGCTTACAAACTAAAGTAACATTCAAAATCAGTAACACATCCAAGGCCACATTTGAGGTTACTGTATCTATACTGTACATGTCCTCTTATTGAATCAAAAAGAGCATGCATGTTCAAGATAGCATGCATAGGTCATAACAGGTCTGGGGAGATCTTCACAATTGCTGTAACAATCTGCGCAGAATCATGAACGTCATTGATCACTTGCACTATGTACTTTTAATGTAATTCCAACCTCAATCCAGGTAATTTGGTTATGCTATAAAAATTAATCACAGTGATAATAAATTCATCTTTTGTATAAATGAACAAAATATCTTAAATTGTCTACTGTTTTTCTATTGGAATTTGGCTGTGCTTTGAGATGGTTTTAAAGCTGAGCCATATAAATGGTTGGGCCAAACCGGTTTCTGCATTATGATACATTTCCATGACTCTATGGCAGCCATGTTAGCTCCGCATTAACATTACATGGGGGATATTTAAACAATGCTATAGATGCGGTAAAGGGATTGATGGAACACAGACCGTTCCTTTCACCAGGTTGGCAAACATTCAACAAATCTAACAAAGTGGATATTCGTCAAATCCCTCATGATTTACGCATTGTAAAAGGCCCACAATGTGGTTACTTAAGCCGATTTGGATGTATTTAGCTGTTTTCACTGCATAACATTGAGAAGTTGTCCCTTTTCAGCATTAGAAGTGACTGCTAAATGCTAACTCCCGCTCATATAAGCTGTTTAACATAGCTAGCATACAGGAATTGGTGTTGGTAATCAAAATCATTTTTAACTTTAATGCAGTTGATTGGTGATGATGACATGAAAATATGTTGGGTTTGACATCCATACAAGTATTATACTCCAATTTTTACCTCAACATAGAGTGAAATACACATATAAACAATAGCCTAAATGAAGGCTAATTTTGTTGAGGGGCAATGAGGAGATTCGGGATCTTTCCTCCGTGCGTTTCCATGGCAATTCCATTGTTTTGGTTAAGTTCCATCGACATCTTTACCTCATCTATGGGTGTGTTCGTGAATTCACTCTGGAGTGCCAGAGTGCGTTCTGAGCGTTCATAAATTCAGAGCGTTGTCAGATTGTCCAATCATAAATTCAGAGCATGCTCTCGGATCCTTCAGAGTGCATACTGGACGCGTTGACAGAGGAGTAGAGTTGATCCGAGCGTTATGACCTCACAACTGCAGTCAAGCACCCAAGCTAAGTGGCTAAAGTTGGCTAGCTTGCTAGCTACTTCCAGACACAAATGAGAGAACAACTCACTCTGACCATTTTACTCGCCCTAACAGAGGTGGTTAGACTGTTTTCCGTTGGTGACTAACTGTGCTGCTGGCAGCAATTTTCTGACACCGGTCATATTCAACGGGTGTTGCGCATTCATAAATTCCTCATTTATTCTGCACTCTGGCACACTCGGACGAGTGTGCCCTGAAATCAGAGTAAATAGCCAGAGTGAATTTACGAGCGTGTGTGACCTGACTGACCATATAGTTCATAGTTTAGTTATAGGACTACAATTACCAATGTTCATTAACGGAAGTAATGTTAACATCCGGACTGAGACGGATAGGCTAGTTAATAGATAGCTTAGCTGACCGCTATGGGAACTAACCATGTAACTTTCTAATTCTTATTAAACCCTGTGAAACGATAATACAAGTTGTGATCATTAGCCTGAGACACTCCTATAGAATGCACCCTTTGTAACAGAAGGTCTAGAAGGAGCATTATGATGCACTTACATGACACGTCAACATTCTATGGCAGCCATGTTAGCTCCCTGTTAACACCACATGGGGAATATTTAAACAATTCTATATAACTGAATGTCTAGGAATAGAACAATATTCAACATTATTGCTTTCAACTCTGGTTGAAAGCATAGTGATCTGGAGGCGAAAGAAACGCACACCTGTTTAGGCGAGGTGCTGGCTAGCATCTCGAAAAGGAGCTCAGTTGCAATCATTTTATAACCTAATAACCTATGAAGACTGCTTGTCTGTCGAAACGTTGGTTATTAGGTTATTAAATTATTGCATCTGAGCTCCTTGAGGGTGCTGCTCTCCATTTCTTTTTGAAAGCATATAGTGACAACACATTGGAAATTCAACTCACTTTTGGCTGTCTTTTTGAGTAGGTGAACATAGGTTGAAATGTCATTGATCAACGTCTCAACCAAATTTGACCCACGTTGAAATTACGTGGTGTGCCCAAGTGGGTGGAATGTGTCGCAGATGGCTGCCCAAGCAGTACCTAGTGATCCCTGATCAGGCCATAAATCCTGTCCTCTTGTGTGTTACAGCACAGTTACTTGATGTGATTTGCAAGACTACTATGTGGTGAGGTAGCCTGGTCCCAGATCTGTATACTTCAGCCAACTTTCCGGCTCAGATATTTTTGTTAAAATGTATTATTTGTCTAAAAACATGTATTTTCCTTGATGTGGGTACTCAGACTAGGCTGTAGATAGATACTCTGTACCCTTCTAACTCAACTCCGGACCTCAAAGCCAGTTCCATTTCATTGTCCCCCTCTAATCAGGAACTGATTTAGACCTGGGACACCAGGTGGGTGCAATTAATTATCAGGTAGAACAGAAAGCCATCAGGCCCTGGACCTCGTAAGGTAAGAGTTGAATTCCCCTGGTCTATACCATACGTGTAAGATTTCACAGACTCCAAAACAATCTTTACACAATATTCTCAATTTAGGGAAGCCTGATGAAGACAATTTAGATTTTTGTGAAAATTTAAAACATGCATTTTCCTCGATCTGGGTACTCAGACTATGCTGTAGCCTACCATAAAAGCTTTCACAGCCTTTAAGCTCATCCTAATTTTGGGCTGACTGACTAAACAAATCCACTCCGTGAGAAGTGAACTCATTTAACCCCAGACCAGCATCAATGAACAGCTATGCCTAGTCTCTCTGTTTTATGGTGATGGGGTTTTTCTAAGCTGCCAGACAATTGTAGTGCTAGTCCGGTTGTCCCTAGTAGACTGAGGGGCAGTTTGGGCTCTAGGCTATACAAAAGGGACACTCTAGGATATGCACTGTACACTGTTGTTACAATTCTGTCTCTTTAGCCAACTCTATTGTCACGTAAAAGAATGGCAACCCTGCTAGGCGACCATATGCTTTCATCCTGACAACTCCATCCTTATTGTAAGAATACAAGACAACGGGGTATAGCATTTATACAGGACAAGTTGCATTCATCATCGAAATGTATTTTATTCTATTCTTGTTTAACTTGCAGTATGCTTGGTTGCGTTTCAAATGAAGAGGAGGCTGCTACAGGATGTGTCCCTCTTTGCTCATCTCTCTTTCTCTCTCCCTCTCCCGCTCCATCAGCACTTCTGTGTTCTCCATCCATCATGTCCCATCAGCCTCCTCGTTTCTCTCTGCTCACCTCAGATTCTGGCCCGTGTCCAGACCAGAGATCGACCTAACTGTATAAATCTAATTTCCATGGTTCTCTGAAGGGCTTTTACTTTGACAGCCCACTGGAAACTGATGCAAGCATTGCTTTCCCAAAGCACAGTATACACTAGCTACATTACAGTGGAAATGTAATGCAACCCAACCTAACTTGTAGCATATAACCTGTAGCTCTCATGCTCACATCCAGACCTCAAGGCTTTGTAGCACTGCTGGGGTACCATATCCCCTTGAATCAAGGTGTGGCATTAATCAGTTGGTTAACTACCAGGGAGAAAAGAAACCCTGCAGCACTGCGGACATTCCAGCCTGGGATTGGAGCTCACACAGTGCAGAGAAAACAAACAGAAAGCAATTTACAAAGCATCCATGGGACGTGATTGACTCTCACTGTGGGGAGAACTATTGTAAATGACACCAATTGCACATTTTATTGAGCGTAAAGATATTCCATGCTGTCCTCCGTGACTGGGCTGTGACAGTCTCAGGAGAGTAGCTAGACACACTGGCTAGCAAATACGCAAGTACACACACACACACACACACACACACACACACACACACACACACACACACACACACACACACACACACACACACACACACACACACACACACACACACACACACACACACACACACACACACACACACACACACACACACACACACACACACACACACACACACACACTCTCTCTCTCTCTCTCTCTGAAATTAAATTGAGCTTATAGGGGGACAGGGACAGACCATTGGGATGACACAGTGAAGCACATTTCCTCATTCTGTAAAGTGTAATTGCTTTGTGAGCAGCACTTAACTACCTCCCAATAACTGGGATCACACCATGTCATCAAAAACACTGTCTCAGCTAGTTAAGATAAATTGCTCATGAAAGTGTTTGATTGATCATATCAATACCATAAAATAACTTAAAATATAGCCAAATGCACACACCAAGCATTTTTTTATTATTTCAACTGAAAAGGGATGTGATGAAAGGAACAACATGGTTTCTTATTGGCACAACGTGCCAGGGATCAAACACAAGGAAAATGAATTATTAACTGGGCCACTCAGGTGCATAAAGCACAACATTCTTCAGTCGTAGACTGTCACCTGAGGCCTGGCAAATAGATGTCAGCCATTTCAGGAAAGGCCTTGGTCTGAACTGTAGACTCTGACTGTCCCAAATCAAAATAATAATTTCAACGGACTATCCTCATTTTCACAATCTATCCCAAGCACTGAAGGGCTCAGCTAACAAGAAGTCTCAGGCTTTTATTATAACATTAGCCTAGGTTACATAGAGGGGTAAATGTAAAACCATACATTTCAAATCAAATGTTATTTGGCATGTGCTTCATAAACAACAAGTTTAGACTAACAATGAAATACTTACTTATGGGCCCTTCCCAACAATGTAGAGAGAAAAATATAGAAAAATAATAACACGAGGAATAAATACACAATGAGTAACAATAACTTGGCTATACACGGGGTAGCAGTACCGAGTCACTGTGCAGGGGTACAAGGCAATTGAGATAGAATTGTACATATAGGTAGGGGTAAAGTGACTAGGCAACAGGATAGATAATAAACAGAGGCAGCAGCGTATGTGATGAGTCAAATGAGTTAGTGCAAAGAGGGTCAATGCAGATAGTCCGGGTAGCTATTTGGTTAACTATTTAGTAGGCTTGGGGGTAGAAGCTATTCAGGGTCCTGTTGGTTCCAGACTTTTTAGGGCCTTCCTCTGACACCGCCTCGTATAGAGGTCCTGGATGGCAGAGAGAATGGACCCAGTGGGGTCGTACTCACTACCCTCTGTAGCGCCTTGTGGTCGGATGCCAAGCAGTTGCCATACCAAGCGGTGATGCAGCCAGTCAAGATGCTCTCAATGGTGAAGCTGTAGAACTTTTGAGGATCTGAGGGCCCATGTCAAATCTTTTCAGCCTCCTGAGGAGGAAGAGGCGTTGTCGTGCCTTCTTTATGACTATGTTGGTGTGTGTGGACCATGTTAATTCCTTAGTGATGTGGACACTGAGAAACTTGAAGATCTCGATCCTCTCCACTACAGTTCCATCGATGTGGATGGGGGCGTGCTAGGTCCTCCGGGTCCTGTAGTCCACGATCAGCTCCTTTGTTTCGCTGACATTGAGGGAGAGGTTGTTGTCCTGGCACAACACTGCATTGATATGTTACATGATTTTGACAATCCAAGTTAGACTTGAATAGTGTTACGCATCTGATATCTGTGCTATTAAAGGGTGTTGTAAAAAAAGGTTTTTAAAAAATGGTTGTAAAAAAAGTTGTAAAAAAATTCAGCGTTTCCTAAATGGCATCCAATATGGTTACAAATAACGCCTCATGTCCACCAGATGCATCAAACCCTTTGTGTTCAGGTGGAAGTCATTAAATGTCGATGAAGCAGTTCGCAACGCCACGCTGGGGATGCTGCACTCGGCTGCGGTGCATTCTGTGTACTTCATGCATTCTATTTTTTCAACTCCTGCGTTGCTTTAGCATGCAGTGGTACAAACGGAAGTACACACAGACTCCAACAAGCTAACTTTTAGCTAGTTCAAATACGAAGCACATCTGCGTCAAGTTTGGGAAATCCGGGCTAGACATCTGGCAAAATAAGACGCATTTGCATCTGGTGGACATCAGACATAAAGGCTCATTTTTGTAAGGCTAAAGATTTTGTAGACACATAGACATTTAGAGAAAATTATGGTGAACCATATTATAACGGGTCATTTTGTAAGTGTAGATAAAATATTATCTTTGATACTATTTTGTTTTTTTCTTCATATCCTGTTTGGGCTGCAAGCCCGACGTCGGAACGAAAATGACAACAGCTGCAGGGCGCGAAATTCAAAATCTATTTTTTAAAAATATTTAACTTTCACACATTAACAAGTCCAATACAGCATTTGAAAGATAAACATCTTGTCAATCCAGCCAACATGTCCGATTTTTTAAATGTTTTACAGAGAAAACACCACATATATTTATGTTAGCTCACCACCAAATACAAAAGTGGACAGACACGTATGAATATGATTATGATGTATGAATTATGATTCAAGTAGCATGCACAAGCCAACCGAAATAAACTAAAACCAACCTAAAGAACCCAGAAAAAACTACCTCAGATGACAGTCCTATAACATGTTACACAATAAATCTATGTTTTGTTCATAAAAAGTGCATATTTTAGCTATAAATCAGTTTTACATTGATGCTACCATAAATGCTACCACATAGCTACAGTCTGAATCCAGACGGGAGTAGCCAGAGAAAATACAGACACCAACGTCGACTACTAATTACACCTCATAAAACATTTCAGAAAAACATATGGTGGATAGCTAATGAAAGACAGATATCGTGTGAATAGAGCCAATATTTCCGATTTTTGAAGTGTTTTACAGCGAAAACACAATATATCATTATATTAGCTAACAACATAAGCTAGCATAAGGCAGCATTGATTCTAGTCAAGCGCTAGCCTAGCACAGTTAGCACAGTTAGCATTGAACAGTTCGACAGATATATGAAAAAGCATCCCAAATTGGGTCCTTATCTTTGTTGATCTTCCATCAGAATGTTGTAACGGGGTCCAATGTCCAGTACAGTCTTTAGTTGGGTTCCAGAACGAAATATTTCCCTCTTTGGTTAGCAAGCACCACGGATGTGCGGCGCTAAACTTTCTGTCTTCAAAACATTCTTCCAAAACATCACGTCTAAAGTCCAGAATAAATTGCAATAATATAATTAAAGTTAATTGAAAAAACATACTTTAGGATGATTTTGTGACATGTATCAAATAATATCGAAGTCAGAGATCATATTCACCTTTATCGACCTTCTTCCAGTAGCCGAGACCAAATTCTGCCTCGCGCCCGGAATTTTTTTTCAACTGCGCAGGTCTCACAAGAAGGTGTGGTATTCAGTCCATGGACGAGATATTCGACTCCTTTCAATTCTCACTTCCGCATTACACCCTGATGAAGGCGTATGACGTGTTTCTACGGTCCTAAGTGTAATGACCTTTTATAGACAAGGTCTTTAAGAGACACATCGCATTTTGGAAGTCTCAATTCGGCTGGGAAAATGGCTGTAAAAATATTTCTGTTCGACTTAGAGAAATAATTCAAACCTTTTTAGAAACTATAGACTGTTATCTATCCAACAGTAGTAAATATATGCATATTGTAAAATCAAAAATTTCTTAAGAGGCCGTTTGAAAATGTGCACATATTTTCCAGTTTTTTCAATATTCACCCTGCAGCCTGAAGAAGATATCATGGCATCACCATCAATACTTACGTCCCACAGAGTTGGTGAGGCACTTGTCCTTTGTGGGAATCTTACACCCCTGCCTCTTTTATTCCTAATTTTATGTACATATTTACCTCAATTACCTCATACCCTGCATAACACCTCGGTACTGGTACCCCTTGTATACAGCCAAGTTATCGTTACTCATTGTGTATCTATTATATCTTTTGTGATCGTGCGTTTGACTTTTCTATCTATTTTCTTTCTCTCTGCATTGTTGGGAAGGGCCCATAAGTAAGTATTTCACTGTTATTCCACACCACAGGCTGCTGAGGGGAGGACGGCTCATAATGATGGCTAGAACGGATTGAATTGAATGACATCAAGCAAATGGAAACCATAGCTGTGTTCGAATACTTATACTACCCACACTAACCATACTATTTGTGACGTGAATTGAGTATATAATATGCTTTTGGATAAAGTTAGTATGCCAAAAGTTCCCAGATGTCGTACTAAATTCGCCAAAATATGAAGTATACACGCAGAAGACACTATTTCCATACTTTAGGGCCCATCATGCAATTCTTCAAGAAATGGCCGTGGCTTCACATTATTTTCAGATTTGAAGAAAATGGCGGAAAATATGCAGCTGAGGTCCAACGATAGCGGATACAAATTCACTGCTTTAAATAATTATGACAAATGTTAACAAAATATTGAGCAATGTAATGAAGTCAATAGTTTTCAAATAAGTTACACGTTCTGTTATCTGACAATTCGTTAGCTACGCTGTCCTTACGAACCACGTAGCATATCATTACAGCAGTATGTACCGGTATGTTAACTAGCTACCTAATGTTAGTTGGCTACTTATACATCAAACTTGCCAGTATATTAGCTATAGGCTATCTAACTAACTACCCAATGTTTATTTATTTGATTATTCACATCATTCTTAGCTTAGTTAAATGGACATTCGGGTGCTTCGTAAATTCGCTCTGGCTATCTACTCTGATTTCAGAGCACTCTCGTCTGAGTGTACCAGAGCGCAGAATAATGAAATTACAGCGCTCAACACTGGTTGAATTCAGCCGGTGTCAGTTTATTTAGTCAAAAAAGCATAATTAAATTGTTGCCAGCAACACAGTTAATTTACCAACGCTCTGGAAAAGATTAAAACTGCCTAACCAGCTCTGCTAGAGTGAGTAAAATGGTCAGAGTGGTCACTCTCATTTGTGTCTGGAAGTAGCTAGCCAACATTAGCTTGGGTGCTTGACTGCGATTGTAAGGTCAGAACGCTCAAATCAACCTTACTCCTCGGCCCGAGAGTCCAATGTACGCTCCATGAGGGAAACACTCTGCATTTACAAACGGACAATCTGACAACGCTCTGAATTTACGAGCGAATTCTGGCACTCCAGAATGAATTTAAGAACACACCCGAAGTCGTAAAATGTCTAACTAGTAACTTGTTATGCTAACTAGCTAGCAAGAGGTTGTATAGCAACAGCATCAACTTCTGGTAGACCTGCGAAGAGTTAGAAGGCTCAACTGAAAGGATACTGTTCCGTTTACAGAATACTAAAATGAACTAGTAGAATGTAGTATATAATCATTCAGTATGTAGTATACAGTATGTTAGTATGGGTATTCGAACAAAGCTCATGTGTTTGATGTATTTGATACCATTCCACTTATGCCCCTCCAGCCATTATCAAGAGCCTGTCCTCCCCAAATAAGGTGCCATCAACCTCCTGTTGTCCACACCTGTAGTTTACAATGCATGTGACAAATACAATTTTATTTGATCTGATTAGTGCAGTAGCCCATAAACTCTGACTGGTACCATGGCAAACGTGTAGCACAACTCCAACTCCAACTCACAAGGCAGGCAATATCGCTTGACCGCATCTTCACTAGAGGCTGTTCGCCTACTAATCTAACTGCAACCCCCCTTTATGTCTCTAATCACTACTTTGTTTCCTTTTCTCTCCATCTCTCCTCCAACCCTATCCAACCCTCCGGAAATGGAGGAAAACTAAACTTCCGGAGGACCTTTCTTCCTTCCACTCCCTCCACTCTACCTTCTTCCCCTGTATCCGCTGCTAAAGCTGCTTTCTATCATTCAACATTGGAAGCTTCCGCCTCTAACCTTGGGAAACTCTTCCCCACTTTTTCCTCCCTCCTTAATCCTCCACCTTCATCCCTCTTTGAAAAAAAAGAGGGATGAACCACTTTGAAAAAAAGGTTGATGACATCCGCTCCTCTTTCACTCAGCCTACTGAGTCCACTAGTCTCACACACAGAGAACTACCCAACACCTTCATCTATTTCTCCTTTCCTCTCTCCAGATGAAATCCTGCAACTAGTGATGTCCAGCGAACCCGACAACCTCAACCTCATCCCCTCCTCCCTTCTCCACACAATCTCTGAAGACCTTCTCACATTACTCATTTCCCTCAACAACTCATCCCTGACATCAAGAAACCAACACTCGACCCCTCTGACGTCAAAAACTACAGACCGGTATCCCTTCTTTCTTTTCTTTCCAAAACCCTTGAGTGTGCTGTCTCTGACCAACTCTCTCATTACCTCTCTCAGAACAATCTTCTTGACGCTAACCAGTCAGGCTTCAAGGCAGCGCACTCAACTGAAACCGCTCTCCTCTGTGTCGCACAGGTTCTCTGCTCTGCCAAGCTGACGTTCTCTCCTCTGTTATCATCCTCCTAGATCTATCAACTGCCTTCGAAAACGTGAACCATCAGATCCTCCTCTCCACCCTCTCAGGGTTGGGTGTTTCAGGCTCTGCACACTCCTGGATTGCATCCTACCTGGCAGGTCACTCCTATCAGGTGGCCTGGAGAGTATCTGTGTCTGCACCATCTGCTTCCACTACTGGTGTCCCCCAGGGCTTGGTTCTAGGCCCTCTCCTCTTTTCTCTTTACACCAAGTCACTCTGTCATAACCTCACATGGTCTCTCCTGTCATTGCTATGTAGATGACACTCAACTACTCTTCTCCTTCCCCCTTGGTCAATTTCTTCAACAGATGATCAGGTCTATATAATTATCACACTTATATATTGGTAGTAGAAAGGAAACACAGACTTTGTTTAAGTATTAAAATGGTCCTTTAGTAATACAATTGTAGGCAGAAGTTGGTACAAAGTACAGTATATGATAGTTCTCCCCAGGTTCTGTGAGGTGTCTAAGACATCCTGCAGCTTATAAAGGTATAGGTTAATAATAAAGTGACATTTCACACCAGATAAGTCTAAGCATCTTCTGCCAGGTGGCGGTTTCCCCCCTCTTCTATCAGGCCTGCGGTGGCCTTGTGTTCTCAGAAAACCAGTCATATTCTCAGAACCTCAGACAGTCACAGTGGGACCCAGACAGGAGGAGTATGAGCATAGGCGGTTTACACCTTCTGACAGTGTTTGCAGGGCATATTACTCAAAACAGGTGTTAACACACACAGAGGTCTCCTGGGAGGAGACCTTACAGTTTATCATAACACAATTTATTAACCCTTTAAAAGGTATGAGGCCTTGGTTTAACATCTTCACCCACTTCTGACACCCAGGTGGATGTTGGCCCACCACCTCAAGCTCAACCTCGACAAAACAGAGTTGCTCTTCCTCCCGGGAAAGGCCTGTCTGCTCCAAGACCTCTCTATCATGGTTGACAACTCCATGATGTCCCCCTCCCAGAGTGAAAAGAACATTGCCGTGACCCTGAACAACCCCCTGTCGTTCTCTGCAAACATCAAAGCAGTGACTCGCTCCTGCAGGTTCATGCTCTACCACATCCATAGAGTACAACCTTTCCACACATAAGAAGAGGCGCAGGTCCTAATCAAGGTACTTGTCATATCCCATCTAGAATACCGAAACTCTCTGTTGCCTGGGCTCCCCGCTTGTGCCATCAAACCCCTGCAACTTATCCAGAATGCCGCAGCCCACCTGGTGTTCAACCTTCCTAAGTTCTCCCATGTTACCCAGCTCCTCCCCACACTCCACTGGCTTCCTGTTGAAGCTTGCATCATCTTCAAGACCCTGGTGCTTGCCTAGAGAGCAGCAAGGGGAACCTTCACGCCTCGAACAAAACTACAGCTTCATTGCGCAAAATGGTATGCAGCATCATCTGGATATGTGTGGAACAAAAGTTTAACATTCACCTTCTGCTACCATTTCTGTCAAGCCATCTACACATACAATGACGCTGTAGGTGTGATCGAGGCGTCAGGCTATGCTCAAACCCTACACCCCAACCCGAGCACTCTGTTCCGACACCTCTGGTCTCTTGACCTTACCACCCCTACTGGAGGGCAGTTCCCGCTCAATCCAGTCAAAACTCTTCTCTGTCCTGGCACCCCAATGGTGAAACAAGCTTCCCCCTAAATGCAGGATAGTGGTGTCCCTGCCCATCTTTCGAAAACGTCTGAAACCCTACCTCTTTGAAGAGTATCTTAAATAACACTTACAGCACCCCGGACACGGCGCCCCCAACACAGACCCCTGCCTATGTAACCGATGTGAAATGGCTAGCTATTTAGCGTGGTGCGCGCTAATAGCATTTCAATCGGTGACGTCACTCGCTCTGAGACCTTGAAGTAGTTGTTCCCCTTGCTCTGCAAGGGCCGCGACTTTTGTGGAGCGATGGGTAACGATGCTTCGAGGGTGGCTGTTGTCAATGTGTGCAGAGGGTCCCTGGTTCGGGGCGAGGAGAGGGACGGAAGCTATACTGTTACATTGATGCTGTTGACCGAGATCACTGGTTGCTGCGGAAAAGGAGGAGGTCAAAGGGGGGTGAGTGTAACCGATGTGAAATGGCTAGCTAGTTAGCGGGGTGCGCGCTAATAGCGTTTCAAACGGTGACGTCACTCGCTCTGAGAACTTGAAGTAGTTGTTCCCCTTGCTCTGCCGTGGCTTTTGTGGAGCGATGGGTAACGATGCTTCGTGGGAGGCAGTTGTTAATGTGTGCAGAGGGTCCCTGGTTCGAGCCCAGGTAGGGGCGAGGAGAGGGAGGGAAGCTATACTGTTACACCTAACCTAAGTTCAGAGGGTCCCTAATGTAAACTGGATCTCTTTCCTCCATTGCAAAAGACTATAAGACTGTCCCACTTTAGCTGCTAAATATTGTCCTACTTTAGCTAGCTATGGTTGGTAAAGCGGGACAACTAAAAATGACAGAATTACAAAATGTAAACATAATATTAGCAACTTTTTATGTATTTTGATGCACCAGTACATAGTATGGATATTTACATCACGATTTGGCCCTGTGCATTATTTATGACAGGTTAATAACCTAAACAGCAAAACAGAAAAAAAGCTATGTCACTGATCTTACGCTGTACGTCGTGGGGTGAGCTTCCTGTTTGAAGCTTGCTCTGCCACCTTCTAAGAAGGCACACCAATGAAGTGATGTGATTTTGATCATGTAATTTCTCTGCTTAGTAACAATAGTTTTGATTTTTTCTTGTCAGACCAAGAAATAAATGCGTCAGGATTAGGCAGTCATAGTTTACATGACGTCCCACTCTTTCCGAATTCACCCTATATTTATGGTCATGTTAGAGTAGCAAATCAATATATCAATCAATTATAAAAGCATAAATATTCATGCCATATTGGTAAGAGTAGCAAATTAATTATATTAAATTATTCATTAATCATATTGATCGCAATAGGGTAACTTGAACCAGTGCAATTTAACTCTCCATGAGAGGATTCTATGAGTGGATTGTCTTTTGCAGTTTGTTTAATGATTTCAATAGCAGCAGTTAACATAAAAACAAACATTATTATAGAAAATAAATTATGATGATTCCACCTAAAATGTACAGTGATAAATGCACCAATTTGTTTTGTTAATCCATTATAGGCCTACAGAAATTATTGCCCAGGGTGCACCCTTGCAGGTCTTGCTTTTAGTGTAGGGTTCAGTGGAAAGTATGCCTCCCTCTGGTCGCTTCCATGTCCAGAAGAGTAGATGATATAAAGACTGCCTAGAAAACTTAATAGAAGACTGTTTTCAGCCATGTTTCTTCACAAATGTGCATATTCAATATGTAAATGAGATTTGATCCTCTCTTGTTTGCTTTATTTGCAGTCGTGAGTTTCAAGTTTTATTAGTCGTATGCTCCTGTCACGTTCCTGACCGGTTTTCTGTTATTTTGTATGTGTTAGTCGGTCAGGGCGTGAGTTTGGGTGGGCAGTCTATGTTAAGTGTTTCTATGTTGGTAAAGGGTGACCTGATATGGTTCTCAATTAGAGGCAGGTGGTTTTCATTTCCTCTGATTGAGAGCCATATTAAGGTAGGTGTTTTCACATTGATTGTTGTGGGTGGTTGTCTCCTGTGTCTGTGTCTATGTTGCACCACACAGGACTGTTTCGGTTTGTTTGTCCGTTCGTTCGTTTTGTGTAGTCACTTTTCCTGTTCCTGCGTTCTTCGTTTCATGTAAGTTCTTACGTCTGTCTACATCGGTTTTGTTATTTTGTTTATATTCAAGTATAGTTCGTTTTTTGTCTTGTTAAATAAATATAATGTCAAACTACCACGCTGCATATTGGTCACAGACATAATTCAAACAGTTTTAGAAACTTCAGAGTGTTTTCTATCCAAATCTACTAATAATATGCATATTCTAGCTTTTATAGCTTTGTAGCAGGTCTTTTATTCTGGGCATGCTTTTCATCCGGACGTGAAAATACTGGCTCCTACCCCAAACACGTTAATGTACCCCAACCTATATATGCGCTTAATTTAACATGTACCCTTAGACACGGCAACATGTATCTCTCCACCGAGTCTAACAATTCACTCTCATATCGTATTACATGACTGGTCTCGCTTTTCCATAACCATGTAAAATTATCCTGGTATCATTACTAGATCAATGTCCAATAACATACACTACTGTTCAAAAGTTTGGGGTCATTTAGAAATGTCCTTGTTTTTGAAGGAAATACACATTTCTTGTCAATTAAAATAACATAAAATTGATCAGAAATACACTGGCTCTAACCAGAATAGAAAGAGGAGTGGGAGGCCCCGGTGCACAACTGAGCAAGAGGAAAAGTACTTTAAAAAAAATGTAACTAGGCAAGTCCGTTATGAACAAATTAGTTTTTCCGATGATTGCCTAGGAACAGTGAATGGGTTACCTGCCTTGTTCAGAGGCAGAACGACAGATTTTTATCTTGTCAGCTCAGGGATTCGATCTAAGTACATTAGAGTGTCTAGTTTGAGAAACAGACGCCTCACAAGTTCTCAACTGGCAGCTCATTTAATAGTACCCGCAAAACATCAGCCTCAACGTCAACAGTGAAGAGACGACTCCGGGATGCTGGCCTTCTAAGCAGAGTTCCTCTGTCCGGTGTCTGTGTTCTTTTGCCCATCTTAATATTTTATTTTTATTTGCCAGTCTGAGACATGGCTTTTTCTTTCTAACTCTGCCTAGAAGACCAGCATCCCAGAGTTGCCTCTTTACTAATGATGTTGAGCCCCTCTCCATTCACATGGACATTAGAGCACTGGACGGGCGCTCTATAGGCCGGGTCACCCACAATACCACCCCCCATCAACCTACGTGTGTCAAGGAACCACAGCGACTGGTCTGCTGGTGCTATCATGGGCTGGAGCCCGTTCTGCCACGCCCATTGCCTGAAGTCAGCACAGCCTGCCCCGGGACATCTTCCTGGGGACTCTGAAGTTGCCCCGGACCTCTGTGCCATTCCCGCGGAGGACCAGGACCTTCGGGAGGTGTTCAGTAAGGCCCGGGCCACTTCGCTTCTGCTGCACTGACCATATGACTGCAGGATGATCTTCTGTTGACCGGGTTTTCCGGGATCTCAAACATCGCTTCACCACAGCTCCCATCTTAGTTCATCCTTGTTCAACTTCTCCCTCTCATACCGGCCGGGTTCCAAGAATGTTAAGCCGGATGCACTGTCAGCCCGCTATAGCCCCATGGCTTCAACCCCGGAATCCGAGACCATCCTTCCCACTTCATGCCTGGCGAAGGCACTCAGCTAGGGAATAGGGAAGGAGGTTCGTGAGGCGCAGCGATCCAAGCCGAACCCCGGGTCGGGCCCAGATAACTGGATGTTTGTTCCTGACGTGGTCTGCTTCTCAGTCCTGGAGTGGGCCTACTCCTCCAGGCTTATCTGCCACCCATGCTCCCGACGGACCCTGGCCTTTGTGCGACAACGCTTTTGGTGGCCTAACCATGCTTCCTGACTTCTCCGCATTCGTCGCCGCATGCACGAACTGTGCACAGAACAAGACTCTTCGGCAAGCTCCGGCTGGTCTTCTTCAACCTCTACCTGTCCCTTACCTTCCCTGCTCTCACATATCCCTGGACTTTGTCACGGGTCTCCCCCCATCTGATGGCAACACCGCCATCCTGACCGTAGGGGATCGATTTTCCAAAGCCGCCCACTTCATTCCTGTACCCAAGCTACCCTCTGCCAAAGAGACGGCCCAGCTCATGGTGCAGCATGTCTTCCGGATCCATGGACTGCCTGTGGACATGGTCTCCGACTGGGGTCCTCAGTTCTCGTCCCGGTTCTGGAAGGCGTTCTGCACACTCATTGGGTCATCGGCCAGCAAGTCCTCCGGGTTCCACCACTGGTCCAACGACCAGTCGGAGTGAGCCAACCAAGACCTGTAGATGACTCTGCGCTGCCTGGTCTCCGCCAACCCTACCACCTGGAGCCAGCAACTAGTGTGGGTCGAATACGCCCGCAACACCTTTCCTTGCTCTGTCACAGGTCTATCGCCTTTTGAGTGTTCCCTGGGGTATCAGCCCCCGCTCTTCTCTGAGCAGGAGAATGAGGTCGGCATACCTTTGGCCCAGATGTTTGTCCGCCACTGTTGTCGTACCTGGAAGAGAGCCCGGTCGGAGTCTCTCAAGACCACCTCCGGGTATCGACAACAAGTGGCTCGCCACCGGACCACGGTTCCCCGGTAACGTCTCTGGCTGAAGGTATGGCTGTCCACCCGGGATCTGCCCCTCCGGGTGGAACCCCGCAAACTCTCCCCCCGGTTTATCTGCCCGTTCCCCATCTCCAAGGTCATTAGCCCCTCTGCTGTTTGTCTTCTGTTGCCTGTACCCTCCGTACACATCCCACTTTTCATGTTTCCAGAATTAAACCCATGTCTCATAGCCCTTTGTCTCCCGTTTCCAGGCCCACCCCCGTCTCATTAGCGGCCAACCGGCGTACACGGTGAGGCGTCTCCTGAAGGTTCGACCTCGGGGCATGGGATTCCATTACCTGGTTGACTGGGAGGATTATGGCCCGTAGGAGAGGTGCTGGGTCCCTGGTCTCATCGCAGATTTCCAATGCCGTCTCCCCAGTCAACCAGGTATGCACCCCCAGGGGGGTAGGGGGGGTACTGTCACAACCTGATCTGTTTCGCCTGTCTTTGTGCTTGTCTCCACCCCCCCTCCACCCCCAGGTGTCGCCAATCTTCCCTATTATCCCCAGTGTATTTATACCTGTGTTCTCTGTTTGTCTGTTGCCAGTTTGTTTTGTTTCGTGAAACCTACAAGTGTTTCCCCCTTACTCCTGTCTGTTCTAGTTCCTGTTTTCTAGTTTTTCACGGTTTTGACCATTCTGCCGACCCTGACCCTGAATCTGCCTGCCATTCTGTACCCTGACACACCCACTGGATTATTGATCCCTGCCTGCTCTGACCCAGAGACTGCCTGCCGTTCTGGACCTTTTGCACCCTATCTGGATTACTGACCTCTGCCTGCCCTTGACTTGTCGTTTTGCCTGCCCCTGTACTAGTAATAAACTTTTGTTACTTCGACACTGTGTGCATCTGGGTCTTACCTGAAATGTGATATTAACAAACTGTCAAGGGCACTAGAACAGTCTGCAGTCTCACCAACCAAGAATTCACAAAATGGAAGAAACACTAAATTGAAACTCAGCATGCAGAATTCTGCAAAAACATCCTCTGTGTGGAGTGTAAAACATTAAATAATGGATGCAGAGCAGAATTAGGCCGATACCAGCTAATTATCAAATTACAGAAAATAGTCATTAAATTCTACAACCACCTAAAAGGAAGCGATTTCCAAACCATCCATAACAAAGCCAGCACCTACAGAGAGATTGTCACGTTCTGACCATAGTTCTTGTGTGTTTTGCTTGTTTTAGTGTTGGTCAGGATGTGAGCTGGGTGGGCATTCTATGTTGTGTGTCTAGTTTGTCTGTTTCTATGTTTGGCCTAATATGGTTTCCAATCAGAGGCAGGTGGTTTGTGTTGTCTCTGATTGGGAATCATATTTAGGTGGCTTGTTTTGTGTTGGGGATTGTGGGTGGTTGTTTCCTGTCTTTGTGTTTCTCTGCACCAGCTAGGACTGTATCGCCTCAGCAGGCCTACGGTGCGCCTCAGCAGGTCAGAGTCGGCCGTCTGCCCAGCGCCGCCTGCGCTGTCCGTCTGCCCAGCGCCGTCTGCGCTGCCCGTCTGCCCAGCGCCGTCTGAGCTGCCTGTCTGCTCAGCGCCATCTGAGCTGCCTGCCTGCTCAGCGCCATCTGAGCTGCCTACCTGCTCAGTGCCATCTGAGCTGCCTGCCTGCCCAGCGCCATCTGAGCTGCCTGCCTGCTCAGCGGCATCTGAGCTGCCTACCTGCTCAGCGCCATCTGAGCTGCCTGCCTGCCCAGCGCCATCTGAGCTGCCTGCCTGCCCAGCGCCATCTGAGCTGCCTGCCTACCCAGCGCCATCTGAGCTGCCTGCCTGCCCAGCGCCATCTGAGCTGTCCCGAGCCGTCAGAGCCGCCCGTCAGTCAGGAGCCGCCAGAGCCGCCCGTCAGTCAGGAGCCGCCAGAGCCGCCCGTCTGTCCCAAGCCGCCAGAGCCGCCCGCCAGTCAGGAGCCGCCAGAGCCGCCCGCCAGTCAGGAGCCGCCAGAGCCGCCCGCCAGACGGACAGTGCAGGCGGCGCTGGGCAGACGGCCGACTCTGACCTGCTGAGGCGCACAGTAGGCCTGGTGCGTGGTGCTGGAACTGGTGGTACCGGACTGGTGGTACCGGGCTGAGGACACGCACCTCAGGGCGAGTGCGGGGAAGAGGCACAGGCCGTACTGGACTGTGGAAGCGCACTGGAGGTCTGATGCGTGGTGCCGGCACTGGTGGTACCGGGCTGGGGACACGCACCTCAGGGCGAGTGCGTAGAAGAGGAACAGGCCGTACTGGACTGTGGAAGCGCACTGGAGGCCTGAGGCGTGGTGCCGGAACTGGTGGTACAGGGCTGAGGACACGCACCTCAGGGCGAGTGCGGGGAAGAGGCACAGGCCGTACTGGACTGTGGAAGCGCACTGGAGGTCTGATGCGTGGTGCCGGCACTGGTGGTACCGGGCTGGGGACACGCACCTCAGGGCGAGTGCGTAGAGGAGGCACAGGACGTACTGGACTGCTGAGGCGCACTGGAGATCTGGAGCGTAGAGCTGGCACAATGCGTCCTGGCTGGATGCTCACTTGAGCCCGGCAAGTGCGAAGAGCTGGAATAGAGCGCACCGGGCTATGAATGCAAACTGGAGACACCGTGCGCATCACTGCGTAACACACGGTGTCTGACCAGTCACACGCTCCCCAGCACGCCTGCTCTGCAGCACTCTCAATGCTAGCACCTCTCTCCGGGTTCTTGCGTTGAACTCCTCATCCGACTCCCTGACTGGCTCTGGTTCGCTCCTCAGCTCCGCCTACCTCCTTGGTATAACTCCTCGTAATATCGCCGTTCCGCTTTTGCTGCCTCCATTTCCTTCTTCGGAAGGCGATACTCCTCAGCCTGCGTCCAGGGTCCTGCTCCATCCAAAATCTCCTCCCAGGTCCATTCCTCCTGAACACGCTGCTTGGTCCATTTATGGTGGGTTCTTCTGTCACGTTCGTCCTAAAGATCGGACCAAGGTGCAGCGTGGTATGCGTACATTCTTCTTTTATTAAAGAAAGAACACTGAACAAACTAACAAAACAACAAAACGTGAAGCTATATGAATAGTGCAGACAGGCAACTAAACATAGAATAAGAACCTACAAACACCAAAGGGAAATGGCTACCTAAATATGATCCCCAATTAGAGACAACAATAAACAGCTGCCTCTGATTGGGCACCATATCAGGCCACCATAAACATACAAATACCTAGACCTACAAAACCCCTAGACATATAAAACCCCTAGACAATACAAAACCCCTAGACAATACAAAAACTAGCGTATCCACCCTAGTCACACCCTGACCTAACCAAAATATAAAGAAAACAGAGATATCTCAGGTCAGGGCGTGACAAGGTGGAAACTGAGAGGGGTGTAAAGTACTTAAGTAAAAATACTTTAAAGTTCTACTTAAGTAGTGTTTTGGGGTATCTGTACTTTACTTTACTCTTTATATTTTTGACTAGTTTTACTTTTACTTCTCTACATTCCTAAAAAACAATAATGTACTTTTTACTCCATACATTTTCCCTGACACCCAAAAGTACTTACATTTTGAATGTTTAACAGGACAGGAAAAGTGTCCAATTCACACATGTGCTTCGTTTGTAAATTATGTCAGAGTGCCTCTGTCTATCCATAAATTAAAAAAACAAGAAAATGGTGCTGTGTGGTTTGCTTAATATAAGGAATTGAAATTATTTACACTTTTACTTTTGATACTTAAGTATATTTTAGAAATTACCTTTACTTTTGATACTTAAGTAAATTTAAAACCAAAAACTTTTAGACTTTTACTCAAGTAGTATTTTACTGGGTGACTTTCACTTTTCCTTGTGTCATTTTATATTAAGGTATCTTTACTTTTGCTTAAGTATTACAATTGGGTACTTTTTCCAACACTGGAAACTGAGCTGCACTTCCTGCCAAATGTATGACCATATTAGAGGTGCTACCTTGTCCCGGACCTGTTGTTTTTCGACTCTCTCCCTCTACCACACCTGCTGTCTCTGAATGCTCGGCTATGAAAAGCCAACTGACATTTACTCCTGAGGTGCTGACCTGTTGCACCCTCTACAACCACTG
This sequence comes from Salvelinus fontinalis, assembly GCF_029448725.1. Lineage (NCBI taxonomy): Eukaryota > Metazoa > Chordata > Actinopteri > Salmoniformes > Salmonidae > Salvelinus > Salvelinus fontinalis. The sequence continues at coordinate 47,362,238 of NC_074695.1, forward strand.
TGATTATTATTATTTGACCCTGCTGGTCATCTATGAACGTTTGAACATCTTGGCCATGTACTGTTAGAATCTCCATCCGGCACAGCCAGAAGAGGACTGGCCACCCCTCAGAGCCTGGTTCCTCTCTAGGTTTCTTCCTAGGTTCCTGCTTTTCTAGGGAGTTTTTCCTAGCCACCATGCTTCTACATCTGCATTGCTTGCTGTTTGGGGTTTTAGGCTGGGTTTTTAATAGAACTTTGTGATGATGTAAAAAGGGCTTTATAAAGACATTTGATTGATATTTGTCTCAGATTACACAGACCCACAAAGAATTCGAAAACAAACCCAATTTTGTGGGTGAAATACCACAGTGTGCCGTCAGAGCAGCAAAATTTGTGACCTGTTGCCACAAGAAAAAGGCAACCAGTAAAGAACAAACACCATTGTAAATACAACCCAAATGTATGTTTATTTATTTTCCCTTTTGTACTTTAACTACTTGCACATAATATGACATTTGAAATGTCTTTATTCTTTTGGAACTTTTGTGAGTGTAATGTTTACTGTTATTTTTGATTGTTTATTTCACTTTTGTTTTATCTACTTCACTTGCTTTGGCATGTTTCCCATGCCAATAAAGCCCTTAAATTGAAATGAGAGAGACCTAGTCATGGGAAATAAACGTAGCAAAAAAAGAAACGTCCGCTCACTGTCAACTGTGTTAATGTTCAGCAAACTTAACATGTGTAAATATTTGTATGAACATAACAACATTCAACAACTGAAAAATAAACTGAACAAGTTTCACAGACATGTGAATAACAGAAATTGAATAATTTTGTCCCTGAACAAAGGGGGTCAAAATCAAAAGTAACAGTCAGTATCTGGTGTGGCCACCAGCTGCATTAAGTACTGCAGTGCATCTCCGCCTCATGGACTGCACCAGATTTGCCCGTTCTTGCTGTGAGATGTTACCCCACTCTTCCACCAAGGCACTTGCAAGTTCCTGGACATTTCTGGGGGGAATGGCCCTAGCCCTCACCAACCGATCCAACAGGTCCCAGATGTGCTCAATTGGATTGAGATCCGGGCTCTTTGCTGGCCATGGCAGAACACTGACATTCCAGTCTTGCATGAAATCATGCATAGAATGAGCAGTATGGCTGGTGACATTGTCATGCTGAAAGGTCATGTCAGGATGAGCATGCAGGAAGGGTACCACATGAGGGAGGAGGATGTCTTCCCTGTAACGCACAGCATTGAGATTGCCTGCAATGACAACAAGCTCAGTCCGATGATGCTGTGAGACACCGCCCCAGACCATAACGGACCCTCCACCTCCAAATCGATCCCACTCCAGAGTACAGGCCTCGGTGTAACGCTCATTCCTTCGACGATAAACGTGAATCCGTCCATCAGGTGTGATGTTCGGATGTACCGATCAGCTAAATTAAGGTGTTGTTACACGTGGTCTGCCACTGCGAGGACAATCAGCTGTCCGTCCTGTCTCCCTGTAGCGCTGTCTTAGGCGTCTCACAGTATGAACATTGCAATTTATTACCCTGGCCACATCTGCAGTCCTCATGCCTCCTTGCAGCACGCCTAAGGCACGTTCACGCATATGAGCAGGGACCCTGGGCATCTTTCTTTTGGTGTTTTTCAGAGTCAGTAGAAAGGCCTTTTTAGTGTCCTAAATTGTCATAACTGTGACCTTAATTGCTTGCCGTCTGTAAGCTGTTAGTGTGGTGCATGTTCATTAATTGTTTATGGTTCATTGAACAAGCATGGGAAAGTGTTTAAACTCTTTAGAATGAAGATCTGTGAAGTTATTTGGATTTTTACAAATTATCTTTGAAAGACAGGGTCCTGAAAAAGGGACGTTTCTTTTTTTGCTGAGTTTAGTTAATTTAGCTGTCTTCAATCAAATGTATAGCCCCTGCCATACACCTCAATAAATTGAAAGAAGTAGGCTAGTTTAGGGTTTTGAACAAGTGCCATAGCCTATATGCCTATTTCGTGTATCTTTTCGGGATTATATTATTTCAAGCAAATGGGCTGGGTCAACACGTCTCCCCTCCTCTGTTGTCACGTAGCAGGAGGTCCAGTCGTTACTAGGGGCGTGGAATCAATGTGTAAAAAGGGGACCTCGCAGTTGCGTATATTGTGCGATGCGAAACGTGGGCGAGCTATTAACGTTGTCAATTTAATGCTGAGAATATTCACCTGGACATTCAATGAGCATTATCTACGTTGAAGATTCATCGCCTCTGAAAGCCGTATGAGACACTCGCGCCGGTAACCTGCAGAAAGCTCCACAGCAGGCGAAGCTCCCACCACATCGGATGAGACAGCCTGCATAGCCGCTAGTCATTTGGCGGCAACAGGGCTATATAAGACGTAGGCGAGGGATGCAAGGTTGGTGATATTCGGTCCGAAATGGCAACTGTTTTCTCGTTTATGATTTATTAGCTACAGCTTGGACCCATGGAGCGAAAATAAGCAAATATGTATAGACCGATAGATTAAAAAAACAACAACACTCATTTAGCTGTCTCGTCGTTGTTTCAGTCGGACGGAGCTAGCGTCATCAGTCGGCTAGTAGGCGTCAGCCAGCCTCGTCATTTCTAGATGGGATACCGCTTTTGTCAAATAAATATTTTTTTCTTTCATTTTAGATAACCCTTGCCTAACTTTAATCTAATTATCCTAACCTACTGCGTTGTGCGTAAATTCTCCTAAACCTGCTACGAGAATGTAACGTTACAAGTCAACTTTGACAAACTGTATCCTAGACAAAACCCCAGCCTCTTCGCCTGCTCGGAATGTACACAAGCAGCTACAGACAAGCTACCACGAATATTTTTGAATTATTGGAGTGGGAGCTAGTTATTAGCTTTTTTTTTTACGGGTAGCTGGATACAGTTGTCACTTCATTAACTCCCTCGCTGACGCGAATCTCGACATTAAATTGATGTGCACCTGCTAAATCAGTACTATAGCTAAATGCTGACGTTTACGTGCATTAGCTAAATAGCTAGCAAACTGGCTACACCTATTCAGCTAGTTTTTTTTTAGTGTTAACCATTTGTTTTTAATTTCTCAACTTTGGTTGCTTATGACAGGAAGCAGAGACCAAGCTGGTTTAGCTAGTTAACGTTATATTCCATATGTGTTGCGAAATGCAAAGCCATGTCAATGCTTTCATCCACTCCTTTTAAAATATTTTAACTCTTTGCTTTCGTCTAGATTGGATGTGCAGACTGACATCGTTCCTTTGATACCCCCATGCTGGAGAATTGCGTAACCGAGCGGGTGCTGCAGGTCTTCCGTCCCCACTCCGCCTTAGTGTCCGGAACAACCATATGGCATTCATCTAGAAACGTCAGTGATTCAAAAGTGAAATCGCCATGGAATCGGGTACCGAGCACGATGGATTTAAATATCCATCTGTTCCCAATTCACAATGTGATCTCAACATAAATATTTATGAGACCATCAGCGACGGAAACATCAATAATATGGGCACTTCGACAGTCGTGAGAGGTGGGAGCGACCCAAGTTCGTATCCTCCATCGAATTATCAGCTGATAGTACGTCAAAGATTCATCAGGAGAAGTTTGTGGTTCTCGGACTCGGATGAACAGGCCTTTGAGGTGCCAGAATGTGACAACAGCAGTAAAATCCTCAACATAAACCTGCGCACGATAGTTGACAGGACACGGGGGGCTTGGTCGGGGCCACAGGAGGGCTCCAGCACCGAGAGTCAAGGGGGGCAGAAAGACAGCGCCACAGAGAGTGCCAGCGCTGATGAGAAGGAGAAAGCTGGGGATACATTGAACGTTACATCAACCGACGGCAGTAAAAATGCTATCAGAACTGCCAGCGACGAGAACGAGGAAGAGGCCGAAATGAAAGCAGTTTCCACATCCCCTGGGGGACGGTTTCTCAAGTTTGATATTGAGCTCGGGAGAGGGTCCTTCAAGACTGTCTATAAAGGTCTGGATACCGACACTTGGGTGGAAGTTGCCTGGTGTGAACTTCAGGTAAGATGCAGCACCTTTTTTGACCAGAAAGTATCCAGCAGTTTGTTGTAGATAAGAAGGCTTATTTGACCTGCTCAATCTTTTTTTATGGCGATGTAAAGTTTAATTTAGACAACTGTAAAATGGGGAAACGATTATGCATTTTCCTATCAAGACTTAAGTCTGATATTTTCCCTAAAGGCCTATTATGAATTATGAATGATTATCATCAAATATTAATAGGAATTAGGAATATTAAGTATCAACATGCCTCAAGGCTTTGTCATCTGACCTTTTACAAATCCCAGCTATCTCTTGGTATGTTTGTGGGTCCTCCTGGATCTCTCTGATGGGTGTCATACTGGACTGGTCGGTTTCAATTAAGGATTTCCATTAGAGTGCTGATGCATGATGGCGCTCACAGGAAGTCCTCTCTCTTATGCAGTCAGCAAGTGTTCACACTTCATGACAGCATAATGGTGATGTCTATTGGGAGCTGTCAATCAGCTAGACTACTATAGGGAATCCACTAAGTTATAAATGGGTTTCCATGCACATTTTAAATGGTTTATAGGCCTATAGCATTGACACGCTACTAATAATACGATGCATTTGGAGAGTATTCAAAACCCTTGACTTTCTCCTAATCCCCCCATAAAATAAGAAATATCACATTTACGTACAGTACCAGTCGAACGTTTGGACACACCTACTCATTCCAGGGTTTTTCTTAATTTTTTACTATTTTCTACATTGTAGAATAATAGTGATGACATCAACACTATGCAATAACACATATGGAATCATGTAGTAACCAAAAAAGTGTTAAACAAATAAAAAATATTTGAGATTCTTCAGTAGCCACCCTTTGCCTTAATGACAGCTTTGTTGATGTACCTTTGGCAGTGATTACAGCCTTGTGTCTTCTCCTGGGTATGACTCTACAATCTTGGCACACCTGTATTTTGGGAGTTTCTCCCATTTTTCTCTGCAGATGCTCTCAAGCTCTGTCAGGTTGGATGGGGAGTGTCGCTGCACAGCTATTTTCAGGTCTCTCTAGTAGAGGTCGACCGATTATGATTTTTCAACGCCGATACCGATTATTGGAGGACCAAAAAAGCAGATACCGATTAATCGGCCGATTTTTATTTATTTATTTGTAATAATGACAATTACAACAATACTGAATGAACACTTATTTTAACTTAATATAATACGTCAATAAAATTAATTTAGCCTCAAATAAATAATGAAACATGTTCAATTTGGTTTAAATAATGCAAAAACAAAGTGTTGGAGAAGAAAGTAAAAGTGCATTATGTGCCATGTAAGAAAGCTCACGTTTAAGTTCCTTGCTCAGAACATATGACAGCTGGTGGTTCCTTTTAACATAGGACTATTTCTCTCTGTACCATTTGTATTTCATTAACCTTTGACTATTGGATGTTCTTATAGGCGCTTTAGCATTGCCAGTGTAACAGTATAGCTTCCGTCCCTCTCCTCGCTCCTCCCTGGGCTCGAACCAGGAACACGACAACAGCCACCCTCGAAGCAGCGTTACCCATGCAGAGCAAGGGAAACAACCACTCCAAGGCTCAGAGTGAGTGACGTTTGAAACGCTATTAGCGCACGCTAACTAGCTAGCCATTTCACTTCGGTTACACCAGCCTCATCTCGGGAGTTGATAGGCTTGAAGTCCTAAACAGCGCAATGCTTGAAGCACAACGAAGAGCTGCTGGCAAAACGCACGAAAGTGCTGTTTGAATGAATGTTTACGCGCCTGCTTCTGCCTACCACCGCTCAGTTAGATACTGGTATGCTTGTATGCTCAGTCAGATTATATGCAACGCAGGACACGCTAGTTAAAATCTAGTAATATTACATTTAAGTCATTTAGCAGACGCTCTTATCCAGAGCGACTTACAAGTACATACATTCATACTTTTTTTGTACTGGCCCCCCATGGGAATCGAACCCACAACCCTGGCGTTGCAAGCGCCATGCTCTACCAACTGAGCCACACAGGGCCATAATATCATCAACCATGTGTAGTTAACTGGTGATTATGATTGATTGATTGTTTTTTATAAGATAAGTTTAATGCTAGCTAGCAACTTACCTTGGTTTACTGCATTCGCGTAACAGGCAGTCTCCCTGTGGAGTGCACAAGGACTAGTTAACTGTAAGGTTGCAAGATTGGATCCCCCGAGCTGACAATGTGAAAATCTGTCGTTCTGCCCTTGAACGAGGCAGTTAACCCACCGTTCCTAGGCAGTCATTGAAAATAAGAATGTGTTCTTAACTGACTTGCCTAGTTAAATAAAGATTACATAAAGGTGTCCAAAAATACCGATTTCCGATTGTTATGAAAACTTGAAATCAGCCCTAATTAATCGGCCATTCCGATTAATCGGTCGACCTCTACTCTCTAGAGATGTTCAAGTCCGGGCTCTGGCAGGGCCACTCAAGGACATTCAGAGACTTGTCCCGAAGCCACTTGTGTGTTGTCTTGGCTGTGTGCTTAGGGTTGTTGTCCTGTTGGAAGGTGAACCTTCACCCCAGTCTGAGGTCCTGAGAGCTCTGGAGCAGGTTTTCATCAGGGATCTCTCTGTACTTTTCTCTGTTCATCTTTCCCTCGATCCTGACTGGTCTCTCAGTCCCTGCCGCTGAAAAATATTTCCACAGCATGATGCTGCCACCACCATGCTTTGCCGTAGGGATGCTGCCATGTTTCCTCAGGCCAAAGAGTTCATTGTTGGTTTCATCAGACCAGAGAATCTTGTTTCTCATGGTCTGAGAGTCCTTTAGCGGCGTTTTGGCAAACTCCAAGTGGACTGTTGTGCCTTTTACTGAGGAGTGGTTTCTGTCTGGCCACTACCATAAAGGCCTGATTGGTAGAGTGCTGCAGAGAGGGTTGTCCTGAAAAGTTCTCCCATCCTAACAGAGGAACTCTGTCATAGTGACCATCAGATTCTTGGTCACCTCCCTGACCAAGGACCCTCTCCCTCAATTGCTCAATTTGGCCAGGTGGCCAGCTCTAGGAAGAGTCTTGGTGGAGCCTAACTTCTTCCATTTAAGAATGATGGAGGTAACTGTGTTCTTGGGGACCTTCAATGCTGCAGAAATGTTTTGGTACCCTTCCCCAGATCTCTGTCTCGGATCTGTCTCGGATGGACAATTCCTTCGACCTCATGGCTTGGTTTTTGCTCTGACGTGCACTTATAAAGACAGGTGTCTTTATATAGGCAGGTGTGTGTGCATTTCCAAATCATGTCCAATCAATTGAATTTACCACAGGTGGACTTCAATCAAGTTTTAGAAGCATCAAGGATGATCAATGGAAACAGGATACGCTGAAGCTCAATTTCATGTCTCATATCAAAGGGTCTGAATACTTATGTAAATAAGCAATATCTGTTTTATTTTTAATACATTTGCAAAAATGTCTAAACCTGTTTTCGTTTTGTCATTATGGGGTATTGTGTGTAGATTGAGGATAACCAATTTATTTCATCCATTTTAGAATAAGGCTGTAATGCACTGTAGGTCAGCAATTTTGAGTTACCAAACTCTTAGTCCCGTTTTTGTTTCCGTAAGAACTTACCTGTTGTAAGTGTTAATAGCCACTGGAAAATCACAATTTTGGACCACGCATGGGGTATTAAGTAATTATTTCCAACCTCCAAAGTCTGCAGCGCAGGATTATCATTCCCTCTCTCTCCCTGGAAGTTTAGGCTTAAATGAACGACAGACAGTAAGCATGACTGGGCTCCTCATGGACCTAGTGTCATTAGTGCAGACACAAACAAACAAACCTATATGACAATACATAGGTAATCAAGCACATAGGCATATATTATGTGATGACGATGTCATACAACATTAACAAATATTAATTCCCTGACCTTTTCGCAATATTAGGCTATAGCAGTCAAACAGTATAGTTTAGGGTAGGGTGTCTGTTTTGACCCAGCAGTAAAGACAGTGGGTCGTGAGAAGTAAACGCCCCCACTGTGCAACAGGAGGGCTGCTGACAGGAAGCAGCTGATGCATGCTGGTAGCGGTGTGATGGCCCTGTGGCCTCTAAAGCTCTGTCAGCTGAGGGTGCTGCGGCTGCCTGTTAGGTCACTGTGTGTGTGTGTGTGAGCGCGAGTGGATGAAATGTTGCTTGCTTACCTCATGAGTGGTAGGTAGCCTAGTGGTTAGAGCGAAAGGTCCAAAAGGTCACTGGTTGGAATACCTGAGCCAACAAGATTAAACATCTGTCTGTGCCCTTGAGCAAGGCACTTAACCCTCATTTGCTCCTAGGTTGCTATACTACAAATGCAGGCTGACCCTGTAAAACACATTTCACTGCACCTATCTGTGACCATAACATTTTATTTTTCATTAAATGTTATCCTGGCAGTGAGTCTCAGGAGTGGAGGTGTATGTCTCTCTCCTATACAGAGAGAGCATGTTCAACTGATGTCATGATGACACGCTTGGAGCTGAGAGACGGATTCATCTTTTCACAGTGATGAGGATGTCATGTACGTGATATTGGAATAGAGGAAATCCAATCTCTCCTCCAGCAAGCAGAGTATGACCCATAATTGGACACAGGATGAGGAGAGGATGTGGAATTGAATCAATCATTCTATTGCCTATTTCCCCCATAGACATCTGCAAACACTCCCTCTAGTGGACAGTTGTTTGCTTCAATAACAATCAATCACCATTCAACAGGTCATTTTCCGATGACCATTTTCGCCCCCCATTGCTCTCTATGAAGGCCTATTGGACTGTAGATTTTAACAGTATTAAAAAAAGAAAGTGTGACGTGTATGCACTCACTACTGTAAGTCGCTCTGGATATGAGCGTCTGCTAAATGATTCAAATGTAGAACAGATTGTTCCTCACAATTGGCATGGTTAACAAATGCTACCTTGATCAATGGTTTTCACCAAAGTGCTGATTGTTGCTGCCTGGTTCTTCTCTAGCCCCATCGATTGAGTCACATGTTGGTGCTTTTAGTAATTGATTAGAAATGGTCAAATGTTTACTGTTATCGACCAACCCGATAGTGGTCTACAAGTAAGTGGTCAGGTGTAACTCCCTGTGGTTTTGTTAACTGTTCAGGTAGTAGAGTGGACTGGCTCCTTATATTCAACTGTCAATTTGACAAAATAGCAGCCTGTCTGTTCGTGCTTGTCACCGCACTTTGGACGTTGTTGTTCCTCTGGCTAACACTGACTTTGTGCATCGTTATTATGATTCTGCCATCATGGACATGTCTGGAATTCATATGATTAGCTATGAGATTTGTCATGCATCCTATCCATAGTTTGCACCTCCGTCACTCGGTCGCGTCATGCCATTGTTATGAACCTTCTCAATCTGCCCTCTGCCGGCAAAGCCATAGTGGTGATGAACCCAGTAATTCTGGACAGAGGCTAACTACTATTTAGTCTAAATTACACCATAGTGCCTGGAAATACGATGACATTGCTAAAGTAGTAAAATATTTAGTAGGAAACCTCTGCCAGCATTATCATGTGGTCAAATTTACTTTAGACAGATGGCAATGTTGTCATTATCAAGCAAAGTTTGTCAAAAATAGCTAGCAATGCTAACGTTAGCTAGTTAAAATCCAGTGGCCTCCCCTCAATCTTAGCTTGCTAGCTAACGTTATACTGCATCTAAAGTCAATCTGGCAACATCAAAATTATGACAAGGTTTTCCTACTAATTATTTGCTTCCTTTTGAATGTCGTATTATTTCCAAGAAACCATAATACACTTTTGATGCGATCTTCATCAGCGCTCATTGACGATTGCTACGTTCCCCAGTTTCTGTGTTGTATTTGAGTGTGTGTGTTTCAGGAGATGGCTTCCTGGAAGCCTCCCCAACCAGCTGATTGGTCGACTCAATGGATGATTAGAGAGCTGACCCCGCCCCCTAATCAAGATGCATCTGTATCCAATTAGACTCCTGAAGCTATAAAAGCCAGTGTTCTGATCTGGAGAGATTAGAGAGAGAAGATTGAATATTTTGGAGAGATTAGAGATTTTTTCTGGAGAATTTGATGGATAGTTTTGGTTGGTTCTCAAAGAATTTTGGTATGTACCATGTAAGTTGTTGCTGAGGGAGCTGATTGGTTATGTCTGTTATGTGTTATAGGACGCACTGTTTTGATTATTGAAATTGTTTGTTGTTTTTTTTCATTTGTTCCCAGGGGGGAAGGAGAAGGCACTTTGGGAGTGCTTAGGCAAGGGGCCCGCGGGCATACATATACCCGTAGTATATTCAATGTCTAGGCACACTAGGTAAGACCTGGGCGGACCACCCCCTGTATTTTGGTTAGGGCACCAGGTGGTGCTAAGATTGGTAAGTAGTGGGTAGGCAGGTTAGATAGGAGAGGGGGAAGCCTTGATATTTACTTTCTTTCCTTTGGTTCCGTCCAGCCCTTTTTTCCCATATTACCGTGTAGGAAATAAATCCTAGTAAACGGTAAATTCTGCCTTTGTCGTCCTTTCTCGCACCTACAGTCCATACCTCTTTCACTTCACGGGGAGTTGAGTTGTAGCAGGGTGTTGCGTTTCCTCTTCTTAGAGGCGTGCGTAACATAATGGGTGTCCCTAGCAAACTCAATCCCGGACGAGCCCCCATTATGTTACGCACGCCTCAGAAGAGGGAACGCAACACCCTGCTACAACTCAACTCCCCGTGAAGTGAAAGAGGTATGGACTGTAGGTGCGAGTAAGGATGAGAAGTCAGAATTTACCGTTTACTAGGATTTATTTCCTTAAACGGTAATATGGGGAAAAGGGGCTGGACGGAACCAAAGCAAAGAAAGTAAATATCAAGGCATCCCCCTCTCCTATCTAACCTGCCTACCCACTACTTACCTATCTTAGCACCACCTGGTGCCCTAACCAAAATACAGGGGGTGGTCCGCCCAGGTCTTACCTAGTGTGCCTAGACATTGAATATACTACGGGTATATGTATGCCCGCGGGCCTCTTGCCTAAGCACTCCCTAAGTGCCTTCTCCTTCCCCCCTGGGAACAAATGATACAGAACAACAAACAATTTCAATAATCAAAACAGCACGTCCTATAACACATAACAGACATAACCAATCAGCTCCCTCCGCAACAACTTACATAGTACATACCAAATCTCTTTGAGAAACAACCAACACTTTATCACAATCAAATTCTCCAGAAATAATCTCCCTCTCTCTCTAATCTCTCCAAAATATTCAATCTTCTCCCCTCCTGAACAGAACATTGGCTTTTATAGCTTCAGGAGTCTAATTGGATACAGCTGCATCTTGACGAGGGGGCGGGGTCAGCTCTCTAATCATCCATTAGCCATTGAGTTGACCAATCAGCTGGTTGGGGAGGCTTCCAGGAAGCCATCTCCTTAAACACACACACTCAAATACAACACAGAAACTGGGGAACGTAACAACGATGCATTGAGTAGAACGCTCAGTCGGGCGTCATTGCAAACTAACGTTCAAAACATTATTGTGACGAAACGTGCAACCCATGAATAGGACTTCATTTCGGTGTGTGTAACTTAATTAAATCTAGGGCTGTGACGGTCAGGGAATTTTGGATGACAGGAATTGGCCAGCCAATGACCACAATCTCCGTTTTTTATATTAGGGCTTGGCGACATATCAATAATTATCGAGGTAATTACTTCCCTCAATAACGATATAAAAACATTTAGATACATTTTCTATAATGTCGATATAGAATAATTGGGTACAACAGTCCATTTCACCTCTGACGCAGCAGGAATGTGCAGAGAAGTGACAATATGCACCTGGAGAGATACGCCCACTAAAAACCACTTAGCACCTCGTGATGGAGTAGCCACTATTAACCACGAAAAATGTGTAATGTAGGTGAAAACAGTGGCAGTGATAGCCATGGAGAAGGAGCAGCTTCCAACGAATACATTATTAACTTTACTAGGGTAGGGGGCAGCATTGGGAATTTTGGATGAAAAACGTGCCCAAATTAAACTGCCTGCTACTCAGCCATAAAAGCTAAAATATGCATATAATTAGTAGATTTGGATAGAAAGGAATTCTCCGGTTGGAACATGGAGGATGTATGTTAAAAACATCCTAAAGATTGATTCTATACATCGTTTGACATGTTTCTACGGACTGTAACTGAACTTTTTGACTTTTCGTCTGCACCTACTGTTCGCGCCTCATGAATTTGATTACTGGGCTAAACGCGTGAACAAAAAGGAGGTATTTGGACATAAATGATGGACTTTATCGAACAAAACATACATGAAGTGCTATGAGTGTCATCTGATGAAGATCATCAAAGGTTAGTGGTTAATTTATCTCTTTTTGCTTTTTGTGAATCCTCTCTTTGGCTGGAAAAATGGCTGTGTTTTTCTGTGACTTGGCTCTGACCTAACATAATCGTTTGGTGTGATTTCATCGTAAAGCCTTTTTGAAATCGGATACTGTGGCTGGATTTACAACAAGTGTATCTTTAAAATGGTGTAAAACACCTGTATGTTTGAGGAATTTTAATTATGGGATTTCTGTTTTGAATTTGGCACCCTGCAGTTTCACTGGCTGTTGACGAGGTGGGACGTTAGCGTACCAGAGAGGTTAAGGAACTATATGCTAGCATCCCACATACCCTAGTGAGGTTAAAATTATAAACTTGGATTAGCAAACACAACGTGCCATTGGAACACAGGAGTGATGGTTGCTGATAATGGGCCTCTGTATGCCTGTGTAGATATACCATTAAATATCTGCCATTTCCAGCTACAATAGTCATTTACTACAGGAACAATGTCCTCACTGTATTTATGATCAATTTGATGTTATTTTAATTGACAAAAAATTAGCTTTTCTTTCAAAAACAAGGACATTTCTAAGTGACCCCAAACTTTTGAACGTGTGTACATCTCGTGTTTTGAACACACCTTCTCATTCAAGGGTTTTTTCTTTTTCTTTTTAATATTTTCTACATTGACACGTGTGTGTTTTCTCCTCGGCTCCTGACTGCATGTGCTGCCATAGAAATAGAATAAATAGAGCAGGTGTCCCCATTCAAGTCGGTGATGGCCTAAGGGAAAGGGGGATACCTAGTCAGTTGTACAACTGAATGCATTCAACTGAAATGTGTCTTCCGTATTCATCCCAACCTCTCTGAATCTGAGTGGTGCGGGGGGGCTGCCTTAATTGACGTCTTTGCTAGCCAAGACTAACCATGAAAACAGACTTGTACAGCTACAAGTAGTGACTGGCGTTACAAACTGTACTATACAAGTTAAATGTCTATCCTGTGATGAAATATTTTCCACACACATAGCTACGTGTAGCCTACTTGGACACCGGGACCCCACATTTCCCATGCTGAATAGTCTGAAGCAACAGGGTTCTTCTCGTAGGCTCTATTTCCCTATGCTGGAGCTTTGTGAATCGTAGGTCAGATTTGACCTGGTTACATGTTTTATTTATTTATTTATTTTACCGTTATTTTACCAGGTAAGTTGACTGAGAACACGTTCTCATTTGCAGCAATGACCTGGGGAATAGTTACAGGGGAGAGGAGGGGGATGAATGAGCCAATTGTAAACTGGGGACTTTTAGGTGACCATGATGGTTTGAGGGCCAGATTGGGAATTTAGCCAGGACACCGGGGTTAACACCCCTACTCTTACGATTAGTGCCATGGGATCTTTAATGACCTCAGAGAGTCAGGACAGTCGTTTAACGTCCCATCCGAAAGACGTCACCCTACACAGGGCAGTGTCCCCAATCACTGCCCTGGGGCATTGGGATATTTTTTTAGACCAGAGGAAAGAGTGCCTCCTACTGGCCCTCCAACACCACTTCCAGCAGCATCTGGTCTCCCATCCAGGGACTGACCAGGAACAACCCTGCTTAGCTTCAGAAGCAAGCCGGCAGTGGTATGCAGGGTGGTATGCTGCTGGCATGTACATTGACCAACACAGCTTTTTGGCATGTTTTGTTATTTCTGTAAAAAATTATAATTTTAAATCGACAACGAAGTTGCCTCTTTTACAATAGGGGTCAATTGGAAAGAATGTTGGTTCTCATTTTGTTGGAGTGGTCAAGGGGAATTCCTTATTACGTGAATACCGCGACCCGGACTATTGCGAGTATACCTATGAGGTTACCAGTCAAATTGCCAGGGTTAGAGGTTCCAAGCCTGTTCTATTCATTGTGTTTCTATGTGTGCTGCTGCTGCATTGTGGAGGGTGTTTCCTAAGCAACCAAAGACTTGGAGCAACAAAGTTTCATCACGTCGTTAAGTCCATGTTATCGCAGAAACCGATTCAACTGCATGAATGCTCAAACGCCCCGTCAGTCAGCTGTTCGTTTCAAAACCGTTAGTGAAACGGTAACTGCCATCACTAATTACATGTGAGATTTGAACATAGATCCACTTGGCTAATGACTGTATTGCAGTACATCTGTGTGAGATTCAGCAGCATGTACAGTGGGTGTGTACATTGTGTAGCAATGCTGTCTGCTGGGTACTAGGGATGGAAAATGCCCTGGTGGCCTATAAAGGCTGTGATTTACAGCTCACTGTCTGAAGGTCCCATCCAAGCCTCTGGAGGAATTGCAGACTGCCTCTCCACCACCCCGATGCCTCATTCACACCCAACCGAAATCAGAACGTGCACGTTTTGCCTTCAGCCGGACAAATGGGTGGTGCCAGCCCTGTGGTGTTCAGTGGACTGTTGTGCTATTTGAACGTTTCTGGAGCTTTTCTTGTTTAGCAGAGAACGACTGAGAGGGGGATGTGTCTGTGATTTTCCACTGTTTCCCTCCCTCTGTTGGTTACGTGGCCCTTCTGCCTGGAAGTTTAATCTGGTCCCGTGGCCTTTCTCTCCCGGACTATCTCGTTTTTTTCCTTCTCAATTCTCAAGCTCATTTTCCTCTTGCTTGCACTCAGTCTCTGCTTCTTTCTAAATCGAACAAAAATATAAAAGCACCATGTAAAGTGTTGGTCCCATGTTTCATGAACTGAAATAAAATATCCTAGAAATTTTCCATATTCACAAAAAGGTTGTTTCTCTAAAATTCTGCACAAATTTGTTTACATCCCTGTTAGGGAACATTTCTCCTTGACAAAGATATGCCACACCTGTCAGATGGATGGATTATCAAGATGCCGATTTAAACAGCATGATCACTACATTGTGCTGGGGACAATAAAAGGCTACTCTGAAATGTGCAGTTTTGTTACACAACAAAATGCCACAGATGTCTCAAGTTGAGGGAGCATGCAGTTGGCATGCTGACTGCAGGAATGTCCACCAGAGCTGTTACCATAATTGAATGTTCCTCTACCATAAGCCACCTCCAATGTTGTTTAAAAACTTCTTGACACACGGATCCCGTTACCGGGATCATTTATCAAACACAACCGCTAAACTGCAGAGTGCCAAATTAAAAAATACTAATACTAAAAATATTTCTAATCATGAAATCACAAGTGAAATATACCAAAACACAGCTTAGCTTGTTGTTAATCCACCTATCCTGTCAGATTTGGAAAATATGCTTTACAGCGAAAGCAATTGAAGCGTTTGTGAGTATCAATCACTAGACAAAACACTAAGAACAGCTAGCCTTAAATTAGCTTGGTCACAAAAGTCAGAAAGCAATAAAATTAATCGCTTACCTTTTGATAATCTTCGGATGTTTGTACTCACGAGACTCCCAGTTACACAAATGTTATTTTTGTTCAATAAAGATTAGTTTTATAACCAAAAACCGCCATTTGGTTTGCGCGTTATGTTCAGAAAACCACAGGCTCGTTCCGGTCCTGAAGGGCAGACGAGGGTAGACAAATTCCAAAAAGTATCCGTAATGTTCGTAGAAACATGTCAAAGGTTTTTTATAATCAATCCTCAGGTTGTTTATTTTTTTAATTTTTTTTATTTAACCCCTTTTCTCCCCAATTTTCGTGGTATCCAATCGCTAGTAATTACTATCTTGTCTCATCGCTACAACTCCCGTACGGGCTCGGGAGAGACGAAGGTCGAAAGCCATGCGTCCTCCGAGGCACAACCCAACCAAGCCGCACTGCTTCTTTAACACAGCGCGCCTCCAACCCGGAAGCCAGCCGCACCAATGTGTCAGAGGAAACACCGTGCACCTGGCCCCCTTGGTTAGCGCGCACTGCGCCCAGCCCGCCACAGGAGTCGCTGGAGCGCGATGAGACAAGGAAATCCCTACCGGCCAAACCCTCCCTAACCCGGACGACGCTAGCCCAATTGTGCGTCGCCCCACGGACCTCCCGGTCGCGGCCGGCTGCGACAGAGCCTGGGGGCGAACCCAGAGACTCTGGTGGCGCAGTTAGCACTGCGATGCAGTGCTCTAGACCACTGCGCCACCCGGGAGGCCCTCTCAGGTTGTTTTTAACATGGATATTCGATAATATTTCAACCGGATGGTAACCTATTCAATACTATAGAGAAAGAATATGTCGAGCTACATCTGTCGCGCGCAGGGACTAATCAGAGGACACCTGACGCGTTTTGAAAAATCTCGCTAATTTTTCAAAATAAAAGCTTGAAACTATGTCTAAAGCCTGGTCACAGCCCGAGGAAGCCATTGGAAAAGGAATCTGGTTGATACCCCTTTAAATGGAGGCGGGGCAGGCAACGGAACAGCGATTTATATATATTGAATTGTACTACACCGGCTCCGACGCTTGTCGGAAGTGGCAGGGCTTGCAAACTATTTCAGACTACAAAGGGAAGCACAACCAAGAGCTGCAGAGGGACACGAGCCTACCAGACAAGCTAAACAACTTCCATGCTCGCTTCGAGGCAAGTAACACTGAAACATGCATGACAGCATCAGCTGTTCCGGACAACTGTGTGATCACGCTCTCAGCAGCCAATGTGAGTCAGACCTTTTTAAACAGGTCAACATTCACAAGGCCGCAGGGCCAGACAGATTACCAGGACGTGTACTCCGAGCATGCGCTGACCAACTGGCAAGTGTCTTCACTGACATTTTCATCCTCTCCCTGTCTGAGTCTGTGATACCAACATGTTTCAAGTAGACCACCATAGTCTCTGTGCCCAAGAACACTAAGGTAACCTGCCTAAATGACTACCAACCCGTAGCACTCACGTCTGTAGCCATGAAACGCTTTGAAATTCTGGTCACGGCTCACATCAACACCATTATCCCAGAAACCCTAGACCCACTCCAATTTGCGTACTGCATCAACAGATCCGCAGATGATGCAATCTCTATTGCACTCCACACTACCCTTCCACACATGGACAAAAGGAACACCTACGTACGTGAGAATGCTATTCATTGACTACAGCTCAGCGTTCAACACCATAGTGCCCTCAAAACGTATCACTAAGCTAAGGACCCTGGGACTAAACAGCTCCCTCTGCAACTGAATCCTGGACTTCCTGACAGGCTGTCCCCAGGTGGTAAGTGTAGGTAACAACACATCCGCCACGATGATCCTCAACACGGGGGCCCCTCAGGGGTGCGTGCTCAGTCGCCTCCTGTTCTCCCTGTTCACTCATGACTGCATGGCCAGGCACGACTCCAACACCATCATTAAGTTTGCCGATGACACAACAGTGGTACGCCTGATCATGACAATGATTAGACAGCATATAGGGAGGAGGTCAGAGACCTGACCATGTGGTTCAAGGACAACAACCTCTCCCTCAACGTGATCAAGACAAAGGAGATGATAGTGGACTACAGGAAAGGGAGGACCGAGCACACCACCATTCTCATCGACGGGGCCGTAGTGGAGCAAGTTGAGAGCTTAAGTTCCTTGGCGTCCACATCACCAACAAACTAACATGGTCCAAGCACCCCCCCCCCCCCCCACCATTCTTCGCTGCTGCTGTTTTCTGTTATTATCTATGCATAGTTACTTTAAAACCTCTTCAAGAACGGACCCTTTTTTCAATTTTCGCCTAAAATGACATACCCAAATGAAACTGCCTGTAACTCAGGCCCTGAAGCAAGGAAATGCATGTTCTTGGTACCATTTGAAAGGAAACACTTAAGTTTGTGGAAATGTGAAAGGAATGTAGGAGAATGTAACACAATAGATCTGGTAAGAGATAATACAAAGGAAAAAACCAACTGTTCCTTAATTTTTTTGTGTAATCTTTGAAATGCAAGAGAAAGGCCATGTATTATTCCAGCCCAGCTGTAATTTAGATGTTGTCCACTAGATGGCAACAGTGTATGTGTAACGTTTTAGACTGATCCAATGAACAATTGTATTTATGTAAAAAAAATATATATATATCAAGACTTTCCAAATGTGCCTAATTGGGCACATTTTCGTGTTCAAAACTGTGCCCTCTCATCAAACAACAGCATGTTATTCTTTCACTGTGATAGCTACTGTAATTTGACCAGTGCAGTTAGATGAACAAGAATTTAAGCTTTCTGCCAATATCAGATGTGTCTATGTCCTGGGAAACTTTCTTGTTACTTACAACCTCATGCTAATTGCATTAGCCTACGTTAGCTCAACGTCCCGCAGGGGACCCACCGATCCTGAAGAGTAACTCTACCTACATGTACATATTACCTTGACACCGGTGCCCCCGCACATTGATTCTGTACCGGTACCCCCTGTATATAGCCCAGTTATTGTTATTTACTGCTGCTCATTAATTATTTGTTATTCTTCTCTCTTGCATTTTTATGTATTTTCTTAACTGCTTAAAGGGCTTGTAAGTAAGCATTTCACTGTAAGGTCTACTACACCTGTTGTATTTGGCGCATTTGACAAATACAATTTGATTTGAGATTCTCTATCGTACAAGTCAAACGTTTGCGGACACCTACTCATTCCGGGGTTTATATATATATTATTTGAGATTCTTTAAAGTAGCCACCCTTTGCCTTGATGACAGCTTTGCACATATATTTTTTGTTGTTGAAAGTATTGGCGCCGCATGTGTGCACTGTCGGTAATACCGTATACTCTGGTATGGTTCAGGAAGGGTATAAAGGTATGTAAATCTGGATACCGCCCAATCCTACTGCGCCCACTGAGCTACGAATCAACCAGGTCTACTGTAGGTCTTGGAGTGTTGAGAGTGAGTGAACTATTGAAAATTCTCTGGTTCTGACTCGCACGCCTTTCTGTTTTAAGATTGTGTATAATCAGGTCTTGCACACATACGGAGAGTGGGGTGTGTGTGTGTGTGTGCTGGTATTTGGCAGGGTGCACGCTGCTCTGCAGATAAAATCAGCTGTTGTGCTTCTGAATGTGATGACACCATGGCAGAGGAACGAAGCTCTCTATCTCTTCTATATCTCTCTCTGAGCGTGCGCTGAGATATGTACAGTAACTGCACACCGCTCTAACCAGTTCTACTTTGTACTTCCCTGATTTGGATTGGGGGAAATTGTTAAAGGTAATGCAAATAATTGTATGTACATTTGTTTAACTTTGTGTGCGCGTGCGCACTGGATGTGATGAAAGCGACCAACAGTAGAGGCTCTAGCCCTACAGTACAAGCTCTAGACCCCTCTTGATCCACTGAGGTGGAAATATAAAAACAAAGTTGGTGATGTCCAAGTGGGTCATTGGTCACAGTCTATTGGGCAGTGAGAGAGGTAGACATGGACTCTTAACAGGGCCTCATCAGTGTCCTCCAGCATGTTAGAGGTCCTCTGTGTAACAGAGCCACGGTGAAGTGGGCCAAGCCTGTTACAGCTAGCCTCTATTGGGCTAAAGCACATATACAGTGCCTTCGGAAAGTAGTCAGACCCCTTGACTTTTTCCACATTTTGTTACGTTATAGCCTTATTCTAAAATTGATTAAATTCTTTTTTTTTCTCTCATCAATCTACACAATACCCCATAATGACAAAGCAAAAACAGGTTTTGATTTTTTTGTTAATTTATTTAAAATAACTAATCAGACTCTTTACTCAGTACTTTTGATGAAGCACCTTTGGCAGCGATTACAGCCGCAAGTCTTCTTGGGTATGATGCTACAAGCTTGGCACACCTGTATTTGGGGAGTTTCTCCCATTCTTCTCTGTAGAAGAATGGTTGCTGCACAGCTATTTTCAGGTCTCTCCAGAGATGTTTGATCATGTTTAAGTCCGGGCTCTCGCTGGGCCACTCAAGGACATTCAGAGATTTGTCCTGAAGCCACTTGTCTGTCTTGGCTGTGTGGTTAGGGTTGTTGTCCAGTTGGAAGGGGAACCTTCGCCCCAGTCTGAGAGCTCTGGAGCAGGTTTTCATCAAGAGTCTCCCCGTTCATCTTTCCCTAGATCCTGACTAGTCTCCCAGTCTCTGCCGCTAAAAAACATCGCCACAGCATGATTATGCCACCACCATGCTTCACCATAGGGATGGTGCCAGGTTTCCTCCAGATGTGACGCTGGGCATT
Organism: Salvelinus fontinalis; assembly: GCF_029448725.1. NCBI lineage: Eukaryota > Metazoa > Chordata > Actinopteri > Salmoniformes > Salmonidae > Salvelinus > Salvelinus fontinalis. The sequence continues at coordinate 47,382,670 of NC_074695.1, forward strand.
TAGGCCAAAGCATTCAATATTGATTTCATCAGACCCAGAGAATCTTCTTTCTCATGGTCTGCGTGTCTTTAGGTGCCTTTTGGCAAACTCTAAGTGGGCTGTTATGTGCCTTTTACTGAGGAGTGGCTTCCGTGTGGCCACTACCAGAAAGGCCTGATTTTGGTGGAGTGCTGAAGAGATGGTTGTCCTTCTGGAAGGTTCTCCCATCTCCACATAGGAACTCTGTGAGGAAGCTCTGTCAGCGTGACCATCGGGTTCTTGGTCACCTCCCTGATGAAGGCCCTTCTCTCCCGATTGCTCAGTTTGGCTGTGAGGCCAGGTCTAAGACGAGTCTTGGTGGTTCCAAACTTATTCCATTTAAGAATGCTGGAGGCCACTGTGTTCTTGCGGACCTTCAATGCTGCAGACATTTTTTTGGTACCCTTCCCCAGATCTGTGCCTCGACACAATCCTGTCTCAAACCTCAAAAGTCAAGGAGTCTCAATACTTTCTGAAGGCTCTGTTTACTGGGCGGAGGGAGCAGAATCGACAGTTGCATAACGGTATAGTCAAAACAATACATAGACAAAAAGAATATTGCAATATTATTTTTGTGCTAGTTGGCGCTAACTGCACCAAATCGTCAAAATGTTTCTTTCATAGCTTGTTCTCCATCTTCTTTTTTAAATAGGGAGCCAATTTTGTTTTCAGCTCTTTTATTTCCATGACTGATCAAAACTTGTTTTGGCTCTTGTCCTTCTGCAGAAGACATTGTGAGCAATCTATTTGGAACAACGAATTGCAATAAAATCACATTATAGAATCTCAATGCATATAGAATCGCAATGCATATCGTATCAGCACCTAAGTATCAGGATAATATCGTATTGTAAGGTCCCTAGCAATTCCCAGCCCACAGGTAGTGTGTTAACTGTAGTCCAGGTCTTGACTAGTCAATGAAATTGAGTTATTACTTGTCATGGGCCTGCAGGTTTGAGATGGTGAATCTCACACTGTGATGTAGCTTAGCAGGTGCAAAGAAATGGTAGGCCTTGTCATTGACCGAGGTTTGTAATGTAAGCTAAACGTATCAAAGAACTGATGTAAATGGGTTAAGGTTACCCTGAGTGACTCTCTGACAGAGATCCTGCAATACACCTTTTCTTCACAGAAGGGATATATTTGCATATCAGAGAACCAGGTGCACCTGAGCGCCTGTCGTCTTCTCTCCCTCCCCTGGCTAAGGTATATGTGATTTTGTGTGTGTCATTTACATTTACATTACATTTAAGTCATTTAGCAGACGCTCTTATCCAGAGCGACTTACAAATTGGTGCATTCACCTTATGATATCCAGTGGAACAACCACTTTACAATAGTGCATCTAACTCTTTTAAGGGGGGAGGGGGGTTAAAAGGATTACTTTATCCTATCCTAGGTATTCCTTAAAGAGGTGGGGTTTCAGGTGTCTCCGGAAGGTGGTGATTGACTCCGCTGACCTGGCGTCGTGAGGGAGTTTGTTCCACCATTGGGGTGCCAGAGCAGCGAACAGTTTTGACTGGGCTGAGCGGGAACTGTACTTCCTCAGAGGTAGGGAGGCGAGCAGCCCAGAGGTGGATGAACGCAGTGCCCTTGTTTGGGTGTAGGGCCTGATCAGAGCCTGAAGGTACGGAGGTGCCGTTCCCCTCACAGCTCCGTAGGCAAGCACCATGGTCTTGTAGCGGATGCGAGCTTCAACTGGAAGCCAGTGGAGAGAGCGGAGGAGCGGGGTGACGTGAGAGAACTTGGGAAAGTTGAACACCAGACGGGCTGCGGCGTTCTGGATGAGTTGTAGGGGTTTAATGGCACAGGCAGGGAGCCCAGCCAACAGCGAGTTGCAGTAATCCAGACGGGAGATGACAAGTGCCTGGATTAGGACCTGCGCCGCTTCCTGCGTGAGGCAGGGTCGTACTCTGCGAATGTTGTAGAGCATGAACCTACAGGAACGGGTCCCCGCCTTGATGTTAGTTGAGAATGACAGGGTGTTGTCCAGGATCACGCCAAGGTTCTTAGCACTCTGGGAGGAGGACACAATGGAGTTGTCAACCGTGATGGCGAGATCATGGAACGGGCAGTCCTTCCGGGAGGAAGAGCAGCTCCGTCTTGCCAAGGTTCAGCTTGAGGTGGTGATCCGTCATCCACACTGATATGTCTGCCAGACATGCAGAGATGCGATTCACCACCTGGTTATCAGAGGGGGGAAAGGAGAAGATTAATTGTGTGTCGTCTGCATAGCAATGATAGGAGAGACCATGTGAGGATATGACAGAGCCAAGTGACTTGGTGTATAGCGAGAATAGGAGAGGGCCTAGAACAGAGCCCTGGGGGACACCAGTGGTGAGAGCACGTGGTGCGGAGACAGATTCTCGCCACGCCACCTGGTAGGAGCGACCTGTCAGGTAGGACGCAATCCAAGCGTGGGCCGCGCCGGAGATGCCCAGCTCGGAGAGGGTGGAGAGGAGGATCTGATGGTTCACAGTATCAAAGGCAGCCGATAGGTCTAGAAGGATGAGAGCAGAGGAGAGAGAGTTAGCTTTAGCAGTGCGGAGCGCCTCCGTGACACAGAGAAGAGCAGTCTCAGTTGAATGACTAGTCTTGAAACCTGACTGATTTGGATCAAGAAGGTCATTCTGAGAGAGATAGCAGGAGAGCTGGCCAAGGACGGCACGTTCAAGAGTTTTGGAGAGAAAAGAAAGAAGGGATACTGGTCTGTAGTTGTTGACATCGGAGGGATCGAGTGTAGGTTTTTTCAGAAGGGGTGCAACTCTCGCTCTCTTGAAGACGGAAGGGACGTAGCCAGCGGTCAAGGATGAGTTGATGAGCGAGGTGAGGTAAGGGAGAAGGTCTCCGGAAATGGTCTGGAGAAGAGAGGAGGGGATAGGGTCAAGCGGGCAGGTTGTTGGGCGGCCGGCCGTCACAAGACGCGAGATTTCATCTGGAGAGAGAGGGGAGAAAGAGGTCAAAGCACAGGGTAGGGCAGTGTGAGCAGAACCAGCGGTGTCGTTTGACTTAGCAAACGAGGATCGGATGTCGTCGACCTTCTTTTCAAAATGGTTGACGAAGTCATCAGCAGAGAGGGAGGAGGGGGGAGGAGGGGGAGGAGGATTCAGGAGGGAGGAGAAGGTGGCAAAGAGCTTCCTAGGGTTAGAGGCAGATGCTTGGAATTTAGAGTGGTAGAAATTGGCTTTAGCAGCAGAGACAGAAGAGGAGAATGTAGAGAGGAGGGAGTGAAAGGATGCCAGGTCCGCAGGGAGGTGAGTTTTCCTCCATTTCCGCTCGGCTGCCCGGAGCCCTGTTCTGTGAGCTCGCAATGAGTCGTCGAGCCACGGAGCAGGAGGGGAGGACCGAGCCGGCCTGGAGGATAGGGGACATAGAGAGTCAAAGGATGCAGAAAGGGAGGAGAGGAGGGTTGAGGAGGCAGAATCAGGAGATAGGTTGGAGAAGGTTTGAGCAGAGGGAAGAGATGATAGGATGGAAGAGGAGAGAGTAGCGGGGGAGAGAGAGCGAAGGTTGGGACGGCGCGATACCATCCGAGTAGGGGCAGTGTGGGAAGTGTTGGATGAGAGCGAGAGGGAAAAGGATACAAGGTAGTGGTCGGAGACTTGGAGGGGAGTTGCAATGAGATTAGTGGAAGAACAGCATCTAGTAAAGATGAGGTCAAGCGTATTGCTTGCCTTGTGAGTAGGGGGGGAAGGTGAGAGGGTGAGGTCAAAAGAGGAGAGGAGTGGAAAGAAGGAGGCAGAGAGGAATGAGTCAAAGGTAGACGTGGGGAGGTTAAAGTCACCCAGAACTGTGAGAGGTGAGCCATCCTCAGGAAAGGAACTTATCAGGGCGTCAAGCTCATTGATGAACTCTCCAAGGGAACCTGGAGGGCGATAAATGATATATCATTTGAACAATGCAGCTCAGAAATATGAGTCTAAACCAGTCTAGCTTGTCAAAACACAGTTCCGGTGCTAATGCCAACACAAGATCAGCCAATTCTGACCTACTCGTACAGGATGCAAATGGTGAAAAAAAATTCTCTGTGTTCATCTTTAGTAAACACTGAGAAGCCATTAGCGGACTGGAGCGCTCTAATTTTGGTCTGAACTGTCCGCTTTTTCTTATCCGCCCACAGTTGGATTGTGTATTATTCGATGAAGGGGGAGCCCAAGCTATATTGTGTCCCAGTAAAGAGCTCTATATTTATTATGAAATTAATTCTATGGAGGCTGCTGCTGTGTGTACAGTGCCTTCAGAAAATATTCACACCACTTGACTTTTTCCACATTTAGTCTTTAAAAAAGGAATTTGTCAACGATCTACATAGAAAACTCTGTCAATAAAAGGAAAAATTCAACTTTTCTTCTTAATAACATTCATGGGAAATGGAACACTAATATCTTGACTAGATAACATGTATTGACCCAAAGGGTTGAATACTTAATTACCTTTGGCAACCGTTACAGCTGAGTCTTTCTTTCTCTGAGTGCTTTACACACCTGGATTGTACAATATGTGCCCATTTTTATTATTTGTATAATTCTTCAAGCTCTGTCAAGTTGGCTGTTGGTCATTGCTAGACAGCCATTTTCAGGTCTTGCCATAGATTTTCAAGCTGATTTTTAAGTCAACTGTAACTAGGCCAAGCAGGAACATTCGATGTGGTCTTGGTAATCAACCCACTGTCTGTTGGAAAGCAGACTGAACCAACTGTGCTTAGCTCTTCTGTCCTAAATAACTCAATAGTCCTTACCGATGACTAACTAGCAGACCCATACCATAATGCAGCCACCACCATGCTTGAAAATATGAAGTTATGTGTTGGCATTGCCCTGAACAACACTTTGTGTTCAGGACAAAACGTTAATTGCATTGCCACATTCTTTGCAGTATTACTTTACCCCCTTATTGCAAACAGGATGCAATGTTTTGGAATATTTCAATTCTGCACAGCCTTCTTTTCACTCTGTCTATTAGGCTAGGATTGTGTAGTAACTCCAATTTTGTTGAGCCATCCTTACAGCCATTAAACTCTTAACTGTTTTAAATTCACCATTGGCCTTATGGTGAACTCCATGAGTAGTTTCCTTCCTCTCCAGCGTCTGAGTTAGGAAGGGAGCCAGTATCTTTGTACAGACTGGGTGTATTGTTATGTCATCCAAAGTGTAATTAATAACTGCAGCATACTCAAAGGGATATTGAATGTCTACTTTTACATTTTTACCCATCTACCAATAGGTGCCCTTTGCAAACCATTGGAAAACCTCCCTGGTTTTTGTGGTTGAGTCTTTGCATGAAATGTTTTTCTTTTTTCTTTATTTCACCTTTTTTATTTAACCAGGTAGGCCAGTTGAGAACAAGTTCTCATTTACAACTGCGACCTGGCCAAGATAAAGCAAAGCAGTGCGACAAAAACAACACTGAGTTACACATGGGATAAACAAACGTACAGTCAATAACACAATTGAAAAATCTATGTACTGTGTGTACAAATGTAGTAAGATTAGGGAGGTAAGGCAATAAATAGGTCTTAGTGGCGAAATAATTACAAGTTAGCATTAACACTGGAGTGATAGATGTGCAGACGATGACGTACAAGTAGAGATACTGAGGTGCAAAGAAAAATAACAATATGGGGATGAGGTAGTTGGGTGGGCTATTTACAGATTGGCTGTCTACAGTGATCGGTAAGCTGCTCTGACAGCTGATGCTTAAAGTTAGTGAGGGAGATATTTCTCCAGCTTCAGTGAATTTTGCAATTCATTACAGTCATTGGCAGGAAAGGCGGCCAAAGGTGGTGTTGTCTTTGCGTATGACCAGTGAAATATTCCTGCTGGAACGTGTGCTACGGGTGGGTGTTGCTATAGTGAGCTGAGATGACGGTGCTTTACCTAGCAAATAATTATAGATGACCTGGAGCCAGTGGGTTTTGCAATGAATATGTAGTGAGGGCCAGCCAACGAGAGCATACAGGTCGCAGTGGTGGGTAGTATATGGGGCTTTGGAGAAAAAACGGATGGCACTGCGATAGACTACATCCAGTTTGCTGAGTAGAGTGTTGGAGGCTATTTTGTAAATGACATTGCCAAAGTCAAGGATCGGTAGGATAGTCAGTTTTACGAGGGTATGTTTGGCAGCATGAGTGAAGGAGGCTTTGTTGCGAAATAGGAAGCCAATTCTAGATTTAATTTTGGATTGGGGATGCTTAATGTGAGTCTGGAAGGAGAGTTTAGTCTAACTAGAAACCTACGTAGTTGTCCACAAATGTACAGCTCGACTGAGGGACCTTACAATTATCTGTACAATATGTGTGGGATACACAGGTTTGGTAGTCATTTAAAATGTTTTAAATACTATTGCACACATTGAGTCCATGCAAGTTATTATGTGACTTATTAAGCACAGGTTTACTCCTAAACTTTATTTAGGCTTGCCATAACAACAAAAGGGTTGAATACATTTAGCATTTAATTAATTTGTAAACTTTTCTAAAAACAGTACCACATTTGACATGGGCTATTGTGTGTAGATCACAATCTAAATTGTATCCATTTTAAATTCAGGTTGTAACATAACAAAATGTGGAAAAAGTCCAGGGGTGTGAATACTTTCTGAATGCTTTGTGTTTTTCCCAAACCTTTCCCTTGGAAAATAACAGATGAAATGTTGACTGTGATATGTATCAATTGTAAATATTTCTCCTGATAAAATAATATATTTTTGATCTAGCCTAGGCCCTGTACTTTTATTTGGATGCTCTAGTCTAGATCATGTAGCATGTCATTTTCTTGTATAGAGCCACATGATCAGACAGTTAAACAGGATGCAGTCTTGAACTTTCTCCTCTCAAACTGCCAGTTTCCTTTTTGAAATGGCTTTAATGAAGATGACATCATTGAGGCAGGACAAGGGAGGGTAAGGGCTGGGATAGGGCTGGTCGATATGAACAGGCTGTATTCACTAGCTACGTTTGCTCTGACTTTTAGCTGGCTAGCTAGCTTGCTAAATGTACTAACTAGCGATTAGCAATAGCGGCTAACACATTATTTTAGCCACACCTTGCCAAGAAAAGACAAACTAGCAGACAGTAGTTTGCGGACACTAGCTAGGTTTCTATCCAATTGGCGACAGATTTTCATGTGACTATTCCAAAATCTGCATCAAGAAAATATGCACGTTTTCTCACCAGTGGTGCGTCTCCACCGAACGGACAAGATACCAATTATTGTGTTATGTATGCACAGACAATGTACACTTTCGATTTAAGTTTTCATGTACCGAATAATAATCTAAAATTCAATGTTTCCATCACATTTTCAATACTACTGACTTTAGTTTTGTCACCATTTGTTACGTTAAATATCAAATGCACTTACTCTGGTCTAGGCACGTGTGCTCTAGCCAACAACTTGTGGATATTGTGTAGGCTAGTTTACACGATGATGATATTATTATGGATAAAAGTGAGAATATTTTTATTTGTAAAAGCATCAATCGCCAGAATAAGACGCTCAATATTTATTGGAAAGGAGCATCAAGATCTTCATGCACTTTCGCAACCCTTTGACGTTCATGATAACTTATTTCATCTGCAGCTTAAATACTGAATGGTTACCTGAGTCATAGTGGGAGGACCACACACACACCATGTCATCACGTTACTCCAAGTTTACTCCGATATATGATTGTTGTTATATCAATATTGGCACATAATTCATTTTCGACACAAAAAAGAACAAATGATGTCTCGCCATTTTTATAAAATTGTACCTCCACTTCCTGTTTCATTCACAGCTGTCATGATAACTGGATGGGAAACGTGGTTAGTAAGACGCTTCAACTAATAGTGTAATTATAGAACGCTTGTGGAAAGCAGCATCGTTGTCGCTAACATTTAGTTGCATCTATCTGACCACGCAGAGTGAACAGCAAGAAAGTGCTCGTGACTGTGGTCGGGCAACTGCTCTCTCCTTGAGTGACTGGGCAGGACTTGGTGTGGAAAGCGGTATGCTGCAGGAGGAGAGTGAGAAAGAGGACTCAGAGTCCTCTATCAAAGCTGACATTGCATGCGCTGGAGTGGCGTGTCACATTTAACAAACCAAACATTGCAATACCGTTATAGAAGGTAAAGGGAAAGTCTAATGGGTATGTATGGGTCAGGGGTGTCTCCTAGCGACTGTCAGGCGGTATCTGGCTGTCTCTGTTTTGCTGCAGTCAGTCAGCTTCTACAGATCAATGATCAGGCCCATGTGCACTGACTGAACACAAGTGTCATGGACACAACCAGAGACTGAGAACACAGGAGACACACCCACATCCTGCAGCAGTCCCCTCCCCCACTCCAATCACCAGCTCGCTCGCTCTCTCTCTCTTCCCCCCCCCCTGCAGGCCCATGGCATGATGCTGTTAGGGGACTCTAGAGACACACTACTCAACCCTCATCGCAGACCCACATACACTACCCCCCCCCCCCCCCCCCCCTTCCAGCATAGACCCACACACTACAGCCATACACTAATCCTCTCCTTCGCAAACCCCTCATCACTCACCTCACAGATCATTCATCAACCCTCCACATCATATAGGCCTACCTGTATAGCACCTGACTGCCCTAAGTAGAGGTCGACCGATTAATCGTAATGGACAATTTTAATTAGGGCCGATTTCAAGTTTTCATAACAATCGGTAATCAGCATTTTTGGACACCGATTCTGACCGATTACATTGCACTCCACGAGGAGCCTGCGTGACAGGCTGACTACCTGTTACACGAGTGCAGCAAGAAGCCAAGGTAAGTTGCTAGCTAGCATTAAACTTATCTTATAAAAAAAAATCTTAACATAATCACTAGTTAACTACGCATGGTTGATATTACAAGTTTATCTAGCTTGTCCTGCGTTGCATATAATCGATGCGGTGCCTGTTAATTTCTCATCGAATCACAGCCTACTTCGCCAAATGGGTGATGATTTAACATGCGCATTCGCGAAAAAAGCACCGTCGTTGCACCAATGTGTACCTAACCATCAACGCCTTTCTTTAAAATCAATACACAAGTATATATTTTTAGACCTGCATATTTAGTTAATATTGCCTGCTAACATGAATTTCTTTTAACTAGGGAAATTGTGTCTCTTCTCTTGCGTTCCGTGTAAGCAGTCATGGTATATGCAGCAGTTTGGGCCGCCTGGCTCGTTGCGAACTGTGTGAAGACCATTTATTCCTAACAAAGACCGTAATTAATTTGCGGAACGGTTCCGTATTTCACTGAAAGAATAAACGTTTTGTTTTCGAAATTATAGTTTACGGATTTGACCATATTAATGACCAAAGGCTCATATTTCGTTGTGTTATTATGTTATAATTAAGTCTATGATTTGATAGAGCAGTCTGACTGAGCGATGGTAGGCAGCAGCAGGCTCGTAAGCATTCATTCAAACAGCACTTTCGTGCATTTGCCAGCAGCTCTTCGCTGTGCTTCAAGCATTGAGCTGTTTATGTCTTCAAGCCTATCAACTCCCGAGGTTAGGCTGGTGTAACCGATGTGAAATGGCTAGCTAGTTAGCGGGGTGTGCGCTAATAGAATTTCAATCGGTGATGTCACTCGCTCTGAGACCTTGAAGTAGTTGTTCCCATTGCTCTGCAAGGGCCGTGGCTTTTGTGTAGCGATGGGTAACGATGCTTCGAGGGTGGCTGTTGTCGACATGTTCCTAATTCGAGCCCAGGTAGGGGTGAGGAGAGGGACGGAAGCTGTACTGTTACACTGGCAATACTAAAGTGCCTATAAGAACATCCAATAGTCAAAGGTATATGAAATACAAATGGTATAGAGAGAAATAGTCCTATAATTCCTTTAACTACAATCTAAAACTTCTCACCTGGGAATATTGAAGACTCTTGTTAAAAGGAACCGCCAGCTTTCATATGTTCTGAGCAAGGAACTTAAACGTTAGCTTTCTTACATGGCACATATTACACTTATACTTTCTTCTCCAACACTTTGTTTCTGCAATATTTAAACCAAATTGAACATGTTTCATTATTTATTTGAGGCTAAATTGATTTTATTGATGTATTATATTAAGTTAAAATAAGTGTTCATTCATTATTGTTGTAATTGTCATTATTATAAATAAATAGCCTGTTTTTCTTATTTTTTCTTCTTTAAAAAAAAATCGGTATCGGCTTTTTTTGGTCCTCCAATAATCGGTATCGGCGTTGAACAATCATAATCGGTCGACCTCTAATCACAAGCCCATAGAAAACTCTGTCAAACCTATAGTAGGGGACTCTGGGCCACAATAATATTCAAATAGGCCTAGAACCAACAGTAGTGTTACAGTATGACTGTTGATCCACTCAGTGACAATTTGAGGCATTTTTGGGAGCACGGGCCCAATTTTATGTAATGCATCCTCCACACACTCACCATTGTGCGGCGTCAAAGTATCCCACGGTCAGGCCTGGTATTATGGCAAGGGTTGCTTTGCTCATGGCTTCTGCTGCTCAGAAAGTCCTTTATGTAATACCATGTAGCCTAGTGAATGGATGGTTTTAAAGGCACTGTACAATATATGACTAATCTTTTATTTATATTGACATACATTAGTCCGCCCATGAGCAGATTATTTTCTGTTCTAGGGGTTTCTAGGAAGGTCAGGTGTTGCAGAGGCTTTGTTTGCTACTGTAGCAGGGGCAACAGCCTGGGGGCCCGATCCCCTAACTGGACTACTGTAGCAGGGGCAACAGCCTGGGGGCCCGATCCCCTAACTGGACTACTGTAGCAGGGGCAACAGCCTGGGGGCCCTACCGCTAACTGGACTACTGTAGCAGGGGCAACAGCCTGGGGGCCCGATCCCCTAACTGGACTACTGTAGCAGGGGCAACTGCCTGGGGGCCCTACCCCTAACTGGACTACTGTAGCAGGGGCAACAGCCTGGGGGCCCGATCCCCTAACTGGACTACTGTAGCAGGGGCAACAGCCTGGGGGCCCTACCCCTAACTGGACTACTGTAGCAGGGGCAACAGCCTGGGGGCGCTACCCCTAACTGGACTACTGTAGCCAACATTGCATTCTTTCTCCAACTACCTCCCAGTTGCACTGGGTGGCTCAAAGACGCAGGGTAATAATCACTAGGGATGTAACGATTCTCCGATACGCATCGGTTCCCGATTTCATACGCCCCCCCCCCCCCCAAATCAATCCAAATGTAGCATGCATCGGTCAGAAAATCAATTAAAATGTACGAATCGCCAGTTGACATTTTTTGTTGTTGCTTTTGTTACGTTCTTTTCTACCTTCTGAAAATACCTTATCTTTTGTGACAAATGATGCGTCCTCTCCTTCAGTGTCGAACTGCGTGTAACTGTGTTGACAGTCGTTTTGCATGCCGAACAACCCCAGGCAGTATCAGTAGCCGAGTCAAACTGTGCCCAGCTTTGCGCACTGACCAACGCGAGTTAAGTGGCTTGTTCTTGATTTGCACATCTGATGCTCCAGATACTCAACTAGTCTAAAGGACAGTTTTATTGCTTCTTTAATCAGGACAACAATTTTCAGCTTTGCTAACCTAATTGCAAAAGGGTTTTCTCACAGACAATTAGTCCTTTAAAATGATAAGCTTGGATTAGCTAACACAACTTGCCATTGGAACACAGGAGTGATGGTTGCTGATAATGGGCTTCTATACGCCTATGTAGATATTCCATAAAAAATCTGCCGTTTCCAGCTACAATAGTCATTTACAGCATTAACAATGTCTACACTGTATTTCTGATCAATTTGATGTTATTTTAATGTACAAAATGTTTTTATTTTCTTTCAAAAACAAGGACATTTCTAAGTGACCCCAAACTTTTGAACGGTAGTGTACATCATTCTCACACACAGCATATGTTTTGTTATCTTTGTGGGGACCTAAAATGTATTTCCATTTATAGTCCTATTTTCCCTAACCCTTTTTTCTAACCCTAATTGTAACCCTAAACCTAAAATAGCCTTTGTCTTCGTGGGGTTCTGGTGGCATTGGGGGATTTCCGGTACCACCCCACACACGTCAGCTCAGATCCAGCTCAGAGAAGCCCAGCTCATAAGTTCCAACAGCAGCAGATTTGAATTTAGAATGGAAAAGGAATGTTTTTAATGCAACAAATGTTAGTGCACTGACTCGTATCACATCGATTCGTTCTCTAAACAAACCGAATCTCACCCAATCGCTTCAAACTAAAACGTATGGTTCCTGTATCTTATCGGAGCCCATGTGTATATAGATACCTCTCGAATAATCTTGAAAGGGAAAGATGCACATCCCTAGTAAACCCCACTAAAATATTCAGCTGAAAATTAATAATAGCAGGATGGGGGGCAACAGAGGTGGGCTGTTAATTAATTGTGTGTTTTAGTCTGGGCCAGGTAGTGTTGGTGAGTCAAGCCTGTCTCTCTGGCTCTGTGCCACTTCACTGCAGTGGGTGATAAAACCAGAGGGAGGGAGGGAACGGGGAGTTAGTCTGTGGTTCAGCTCAGGACAAGTCCCCAAAGCCCTAGTAGCGCTCTGACAGCCTCAGACCAGGACAGTGTCCCCCAACCATCCTGACTCCAGGCTATATTTCTGTCATAAAGGCTTCGGGATCTGAAAGGTCTTGACAGACCGTGACACCACAGTGAAATCCTTTCAAGAACCTTATGGCAATTTTGACTCCAGCAAGGTCTCAAAGATAACTGACCCGGAAGCGGGGTTCAAGAGCTCTCTGTGTGCCCTGTCCCACTGTCTGGTTCTCACTGGTTGGACTGGTTTCAGATTGTTCTTATTCACGTTGTAGGCTGAGCATCCTCCTACCTGAGCCTGAGTGGGTCCCGAACAGATGGCTTTCTCTAAGGCCTCGTACGGGTTTCATAGTACCCCAGTTATTCCCTGTTAACAGTGTTTATCTTGTGTTTATTATCTGTGTGTTTGGTTAACTTTTAGTGCCACCAGCTGTTCGGTTGGTGAGAAATGCTGTGATATACGGCTGTACACATCCAGCTCTCTGGCTCCTTTTTCCCCCTCTGCCCAGTGGGTTGGCAGCGGCATGGTGGGCTTTGTGTTGCTGGTGTTGTGTTGCTCCAGCGTGGAGCCTGGAGCTCTTATTAAAGGAACCCGAGCTGGCCGCTGAGAATCATGGGAAAACAACAGAACCCCACGGGCACGGTCATCGGCCTCTGTCAATCAATTGTTCAGTCATCAAGGTCTCCCTCCATCACTAGTTAACTCATTGAGGTGTAGCCTATAGGATGCATTACGCCATTCCTTTCTAAATAGATGCCCACGGCTTGTCCAGTGCGCCAGGAATGAGAAGTAGCACCTATGACCAATGGAATTCTTCAAAAAGAGACTGCTTACCAGGCAGGCTGATTTTGATCTGGTGCCCAGCTGCTGCTCAGCAGAAGAGCAGTGGAGAGGGTGGGAGTGGAGCCAGCTAATTTGGGTCTCTGAGGCCTGCTGCCCTCTTGTCCACTGACTAATCCTCCCATAGAGGATGGAGGAGAGAGTAAGCCCCTGGCCTGTCCTGTACTGTAGAGAGACTGACCGCCTGGGGAATGGCGACATGATTTGCCCTCTCTGACCAAGTCCAAGCATTAATTGAAGCATAGCTGTTCTCCTCTAGGCCAAATGACCCCGCTGTCCTCAGCTTTGTGTGTTACCAGTATTTTTCCACTCTGTCACTCTCGCCCCCTCATTGTCTGTCAAAAGCGCTGCAAGCTGTCAGACTCCATCTCTTTTTCTCTTGACACGCATAGACCTAATCAGGTGGAATTTCTGCGACACTGTCGTTGTCGGGCCCGTTTATATAAGCAGTATTAGTCTGGGGAGAAAGGGGGATAAAGCTTATTGTCACACATTTTTAGCAGTTTGTCTCTGTCAAAGGCAGTACTTGTTTGTCAGCCTCCACGTTTAGTCTGTGACAGGAAAAGAGGCTTATTGGGAGGGTTGTGTGTCGTAATCTAGGCTATACACACTTCCGCACACGCTCTTTCCCCAAGCGGTCTGTGTGCGTCACTGGACTGACACTGGTCAGTGTTACTTACCTATTTAGGTTCACAGGCGTTGGATTTCGAAATGTGTGTGTGTGTACTGCATCTCTGTCCACATCTGACAGGATGGATGTGCCGGTATGCACGTGTTTGGATGCTCACACTCCTCCTGGCCTTTTCCTGCCGCTGGAGTCGGTCCCACCATCTCATCCCTGTCTTCAATAATTCACCGCACCACCCTGGAAGCCGGTGTGCCAATTATAGAGGAGCCCTCAGCCCAGCTCCACTGAAACCGAGATAACCGGCACATTGTTGCTAGCCAAAACTTTCTGCACTGGGGGACAGAATGCAGGGGCAGCTAGCTGTCTGCTTACTCATAGCTGGTCCAGGAGTAGGCCTACCTCTCTCTGAACTGGTCTGAGATCAGATTTAGTATAGCCTAACTACAGAGTGTTGATAACGGTATTGCTTGTCACTGCATGTTTTAGCAGTGTCAGTTATGTCATTTTAAACCATTTCCTCTTTTCAAATTATTGTGGCATAGGCTTGTCGACTCCCAACCAGCGTTTAGTGAAGTGCTCTAGTGTATTTTATGCCACTAATATTACAAGGTGTGTGTGTGTAATCGTTTTTAGCTGCTTTTAAAATGAGAACAATAGTGTAATCTCTCTCGTGGTCCAAGCAGGATCAAACCGGAGCACGATGTTAATTGGGGCTTAAGAGCAAATGATGACCAGGCAGAAAGCCCTATGATGGTGGTGGTGGTGATGATGAAGAGGGTAAAGGCCATGTGAGGTATTGATGTTTGGATATGTAGTAGGCGAATTAAACAAACATGATGTCATAAGGGATCTCCGTGTCCCCTTTTCCTCTGTATCTTATCCACTGACCTGAAGGCTCTGATGTAAGAGAGACACTGGCGTAACATCTGTGCCATCAATTATTTAGAAAATAGGTCAACTTGTCTTTGAGAGTTTTGGGCCTAACGCTTTACATTGGAATGAGCTGTAGGCTAGATCAGTATTAGTGAACTGGAAATGTGCCGTTAAGGTTAGAGAAAGTGTTCAGGTAAATTGTGATTTCTAGAGGTCAGTTTCTTCATCGGCTGTGCAAATCTATCCTAGTTCCACTCTGTGACCTGAACATGCAGAGAGATTCTGCAAATTCTTTAATTTCCGCTGTGAAATGTAGGTGGATTCATCTTGGTAAATGACAGTCTTTTATCGCCTCCACGAAGCAATTGTGTGACTGTTTGCTTGGAGGTAAGCACGATTAAGGGCGTGGGGGAAGTACTTTAATACACAACCCACATTTCCCCAGCCCTATGGCAGTATTCATTACGATCTTTCTGCCACAGAAAGCCATTCATCACTGTTTGTGTGTGCGTTCGCATGCGTTATCTGAACATTGTCCCCACGATGGATCCTCCAGCTGGATGGCCCAGGCCTACCTGCAACGGAGTCCACTCCCACAGACAGCCCTCTCCCAGGGTTAGTCGTGACTATCAATGGATAGTTCAATTGGATTTCCGTAAGACTTAATGTATCCAGCTTTGTGATGGGCAAAATAGTGCAAATTTGATACATTTGCATGATGAAAGGTTACGTGCATTGATAAAAGCTGTTAACCACCAAGCAACTTTGCCCAACTGAGCTCTGTCATTGTAGCCTCTCTGACCCTGTGGTGGTCTTTTAGACAATGGGATGACATACCGGAGTCCACTATAGACTACGTTCTCCCACCAGGGTTTTTAGTTCCCCCTTCAAATCACACTGTCAGGGGCTCAGGGGGCAGGCCTCGTCTTTGTCCAGCCGGCCTGGGACAGCTATTGATTAACTTGGACAGTGGGAAGAATAACCACCCCGGACAAGAGAGAACAACGTTCGAATGCAAATTGGCTTGTTGTTCAGGTCCTCAAAAAAAACCATTTCTACTTTCCATGTAGTGGTGGAAAAATACCTTTTGGTATCAGAAGCCTTTGGAAAAAGTAACGACCTCTGGAATGATCTGTGGGGTGCCCTGTTCTCGAAACAGAAAGCCTGGGACACCGCTGGAAGGGTTTTCACACGAGGACTGTTTCTCACGGCTCTTTAGAGCCCACCTCGTTACAGCGTTCCCTTTCTGTGTGTGTCTGTGGAGCGCCAGTTCCTCTGATCTTTACGGGACTCGGGTGGGTCTCTAATCATTGCGTACATCAGGTGATCGTTTTCACACACCCACTACTATTCTAAGCTGTTACATAATATGGCCCATTCACAAGTAACAGCTTAGAATAGTAGTGGCAAACATGAGAAGATCACCTGATGTAAGCAATGATTAGTGACCCACCCGAGTCACGTAAAGATCAGAGGAACTGGAGCTACACAGACACTGACACACAGGCAGGGCATGGCTCGGTCACTACACATTGAGACCCATAATATGGGCCTATTCACAAGTGTCTCAATGTTTAGTGACCCAGCCATGGCTGTCTCTAGGCAAAGCCTGTGTTTTTGTGGTCATGCGAGTTCAGTAACTGAACATTATCCTTCAATGTTCCAGTTGGACAATCATTTGAATTGTTTGACATTAAGCACTGGACATTGGCCTGGTTAAGCTGGTGGTGATGGTTTAAAGGCGTTATGTCAGGGCTTTGCAGTTGTAAGAGTTCTACTGGTAGTTTTCTATGTTTCACCTACTTCTGCAGTTCTGGGAAACCAGCAGAGTTCGTTCCATAAGTGAGAACAATTACGCCTTCACTACCATGAAGTGTTATCGCTGATGAGAGTCCAATGGTTATGCACAACACACACTTACACGCTCAGTGTGTGCGAGTCTCTGTTCTGTAGCCAGACATTCGGCCTCGGCCCCAATCTGTAATAATAGAGTTACACATACAGCCTCTAGTCGGGGGCGACCGAGTGGAACACAGCTTTATGGATTACTTCCTGCTAATGTCACAATCCATTTTTCTGAGAGGGAGCATGGACCGAAGGCTCGGTGTGCCTTCAACTCTGCCTGGCTCCCTCTGGGGTCCCCTATACAGCCTGTTTTGTAGGATCGCTTGGCTTACATTAGCTGGGCCTCCCTCCTCGCATGCGTGCTCACACACACACAGGATGTTTACAGCACAGCTTTTAGAAAATGGCTTTAATTTAATTCATGGCTGTAAAGGTGTGTTTAGAATTATTTTTGTTGTATTAATGCTATTTAATCTCTCCTCAGACTAATATTATTCTGTTTGTCCTGTGGGTACCTTTGCCACTGTTACACACCTTGTGTATTGCGCTGTCATGGTGTATTTGTTTAATTCATGGCTGTATTGGAGGTTACAATACAATTTAGGGGACTATCTACAGCCCTATAAAATAACTAGACACTGCTGTTTTTATAATGTATTATTTTCATGATAACTGTGTGTCACCATGTGTGTGCCAGCGTCTTTGTGTATGCTCCCATGCGGTGTACAACACCTCTGAGCGTGTATGGGATTCCAGAATTATGCAGTAGCTCCTCTGTCTGCTAAAAGGGAATGCAGAGAAGAGGGAGGAAATTAAGGCGAGGATGGGGGAAAGATGGGGAGGGGCGACTTTTCCTGACAGAAAGGGTATGACATTGGTGGGGGGGAAAGGGGATGAGAGCAGGGTTCTAAAGTGCGACCATTTTGGTCGCATATGCTCCTAAATATTTTTGCTCTGCGGCCTGGAATTTTTATTTGGGAGCACCAGTGTGACTAGGGGTAAAAATGGTCATGATTTAGGCTTTGCTTTACTTCAGCCTCCCTTCCCTCCCAGAGTCCCCTCGCTCCCTTCCCGACTGCTTGCTTCCAGTTCCCAGGCTATACACACCAAGCCCCGCCCCCTGTCACTCAAGCAGGCACCACATGGTTCCTCCACGCTGTCTATTCTCTCAGTATGTTGTCAATTCATGCACCACAACACAGATTCTTCCAAAATAAGAGTGATGCTGCTTTCCACATTGCTTCTAGATATGAATCCAGATCATGTATTTATTATACTATTAGTTTGTGTATATGCTCTCTGCGAAATGTGAGTTCATTAGTCTAAGGACGCTGGTATACATGTGTCTAACGTAATACTAATTAACTAACTACTGTAGCTGTCTAAATGCAATTTATTTAAATGCACAAGATAGGGCAAGGGCAAAGAAAAAGTTAACTATATAAAACAGATTGTTACCAGTGGTGGTTTAGATCAGCATGTTTATGCAACTATGTGTTCTGAATCAGATTGCCTATTCTAAAATCTTTGTCTCAATGCAACATCTATTCAAATGTGATTAGAGTCCCCTGGGAAACACTGACCAACACTTTGGTTCCTACCCTGTCATAACTTCTACCTGGCTTTTTCATTTGTTGTCATGCCAAACAACACCAAACATCTAATTAGAATAATCATTCTATTTCTATGATTCCCATAGTTCACCCAAGTGTTTTGATCTATATCGCAAGTCAAATCGCAATATTTGGTTGGAAAATGGCAGTAAGATGTTTTGCGCATATTGTGCAGCCCTACTAACAGCCTGGGAACTTTACCAGTAAATGCAAATATTTGGTGGCACAAAAATAACGTAAAAGTGATATTTTCTTCATGAGCTGTGCTTCAAAAGTAAGTAGGATTCATAGAGGCCCAATGTTGGCTGGATCTCAATCAATTTGAAAATATATTTGTCTGGTGCTCCTAAATTGTATGTGGTGCTCCTAACTGTTTTAAGTTAGGAACCAGTGCAACCAATGAACAATTTGAATTTAGAGCCCTGGATGAGAGAGGGGAGGACAAGAGGGGGAGAAGGAGGGATGTATAGCCTAAAGGGAGGGATCCTCCTGTGCCGTAAGTGCATTTGCGGACTGCCCAGCCCAACTCAGCCCTGCCTGGTGCCCACTGCTTACCATAGTTCAGCTCAGT
The DNA here is from genome assembly GCF_029448725.1 of Salvelinus fontinalis. Classification (NCBI taxonomy): domain Eukaryota; kingdom Metazoa; phylum Chordata; class Actinopteri; order Salmoniformes; family Salmonidae; genus Salvelinus; species Salvelinus fontinalis. The sequence goes on from NC_074695.1 coordinate 47,401,588, forward strand.
AGAATTGCCTCTGCAGCTCTGAATTATTTATTGGACTTCAGAGTGCAGTGAAACATCCCACCCCCCCCCCCCCCACACACACACACACACATACAAACCCTCCACCACCAGATCACTCCACCCCATTGCACGTTATATTGCATCACAGCTCATCTATTACTAAAATACCTTCAGCTTTTTTCTGACTCGCACCTCTATTTTTAACAATCTCTGTTTCTCTTTGTTTTACTTGTCTCACACTCGCTCATTGAATTCCTCCTCTCTGTTCTCACTCTCCAATCAGCTGGTTGAATAATTGAATGGATTTTGATCTCCCTGGGTTTTTTGTTCATCAGATCCTTGCGCTGGGCTGGGTACCTGCGCTCACTGTGTCACAAGCCTCAGTACCAGTATTTATTCATTTAAAAAGAAAAAAGGGAAATCATTGCTCTAAGGAACACATCAGAGCGACTTAGATAATGGTATATTGTATATTATCTACTTCACTTGCTTTGTCAATGTTATCATATGTTTCCCATGCCAATACATCCCATTGAATTAATGGGGTGATTCTCATGAAGCCAAGTTTTAACCATGGCAGTATCAAATTGAGTTTGAAAACTATGATGCATCTGCAACAATCAACTATATTTCCGAAGACTAAGATGCCTAGTTTATGGTACAGTGTCTTATTTTAAATGTTCACCCGAAAGATTAAATTCTCGGGTCATTTTATACTATTTTACTTTTGAAAAAAGGTTTGTCAATAAGTCATACAAATTGGATACTAATGGAAATTTACATTTAACTAATATGAAGTTTTATTCACCCATTATGCATCATCTAGAGAAGTAGTCCTTAGATGAGAACAAGTTCATTCAGTTTCTTCACTTACAGTGCCTTCAGAAAGAATTCATACCCCTTGACTTATTCCACATTTTGTTGTTACAGCCTGATTTCACCCATCTACACACAATACTCTGATTTACAGCTGTGAGTCTTTCTTGGTAAGTCCCCAAGAGTTTTGCACACCTGGCTTGTACAATATTTGCACAAAATTCATAAAGCTCTGTCAAGTTGTTGATCATTGCTAGATAGCCATTTTCAAGTCTTGCCATAGATTTTCAAGTATATTTAAGTCAAAATACATGCATGTACTTACAGTACTTATGCTATAACACGGGTTATTACAGACAATTGCAGTAGGATCTGTGATTTTAGTATTATGCAAGTCATAACAAACAACACAGTTTGTATTGGGTTACGTAATCTCTATTAGAGCTTAGTACAGTTGTTCAGTAGTAAACTATGCAACACTCATTACCAAAACATATGCATTCTCATATCCCAAACCTGCTCATCATTACCGTAATGCACCAATATTGTCACGTTCCTGACCTGTTTTCTCTTGTTTTTGTATGTGTTTAGTTGGTCAGGGCGTGAGTTGGGGTGGGCATTCTATGTTATGTGTTTCTATGTTTAGGTTCATTGTCATTTAGCCTGATATGGTTCTCAATCAGTTACAGGTGTTTTACGTTTCCTCTGATTGAGAACCATATTAAAGTAGGTTGTTCTCACTGTTTGTTTGTGGGTGATTGTCTTCCGTGTTTGTGTCTGTGCACCACGCGGGACTGTTTCGTTTGTTTGTTCGTTTGTTGTAGTCTGTTCCTGTTCGTGCGTTCTTCGTGTTATATGTAAGTTCTCATAGTTCAGGTCTGTCTACGTTCGTTTTGTTATTTTGTAATCATTTCAAGTGTTCTTCGTGTTTCGTCTTTTTTTCTTTAATAAACGTAATTAATTATGCATTCAACATACGCTGCGCTTTGGTCCAATCCCTATTCCTCCTCTTCAGACGAAGAGGAGGAGAACGACCGTTAAAAATATTTAGGAAGTATTAGGAAAAATAAGACTTGTCCACTAGTAATTTTGGTTCGATCTGACAGTGTGCCTTTTTGTTCTTTCTCCAAATATGTGTACATAAAAATAGCATGTATACACAAGTAATTATGACAAAAAACAAGATTCAGGAAAGTGTTGCGGTAATGAGAGAAATTACAAAATACATTCTAATATTTGTTTTCATTAGCCTTTTAATTAGGTGAGAAATGTTAAAAATATACATTGTTTTTTGTTAACTTCAAGTGCCAGTTCTGTGAGAATCACCTAACACAGAACCCAAACCGGCACTCCGCACACCAAACGCGATCACGACACGCAGGTTAAAATATCAAAACAAACTCTGAACCAATGACATTAATTTAGGGACAGGTCGAAAAGCATTAAACATGTATGGCAATTTATCTAGCTAGCTTGCACATGCTAGCTATTTTGTCCTATTTAGCTAGCTTGCTGTTGCTAGCTAATTTGTCCTGGGATATAAACATTGAGTTGTTATTTTACCTGAAATGCACAAGGTCCTCTACTCCGACAATTAATCCACACATAAAATCGTCAACCGAATCGTTTTTAGTCATCTCTCCTCCTTCCAGGCCTTTTCATCTTTGAACGTATATGGTGATTGGCATCTAAACTTTCATAGTATTACCACGACGACAGGCAAAACAGTTCGTCTTTCAATCACCCACATGGGTATAACCAATGAGGAGATGGCAGGTGGGTACCTGCTTCTATAAACCAACGAGGAGATGGGAGAGGCAGGACTTGCAGCCGATCTGCGTCAGAAATAGGAATGACTTCTATTTTAGCCCTTGGTAACGCAGACGCTCGTTGGCGCAATAATTGAATAACATGGATTTCTAAATGTATTTTGCAACACTCGCGCACGCGACGTGTCCGGTCTGGTCAGCATGTAATGGTGCTTCTTTCTCTGTGGTCAGCAGTCAGCATATGGAGGCGTAGGGAAGAATGGGTCGAGAGAACAGAAAAGGATGTTGATAAGTGATGGCAGAGGTATGGGGGCGAAGAGAGGAGCAGAAGGGAGTGGTTGAAAAGGTAGAAGCATGGAGGGAAATGGAATGCAGAGGAGATGTGGGGGAGGGGTGGGGAGAAGAGAGTAGGAGGGTGCACAAGAGAGACGGGAGAGCGATCGATTAATGGCAACCTTTTCTCACCCCTGCAGTGTGATGTGGGATGTGTCTGCCTGTATGCATGCACTTGTGTACTCAACCCCTCTCTCTCTGTGTGTGTGTGTGTGTGTGTGTGTGTGTGTGTGTGTGTGTGTGTGTGTGTGTGTGTGTGTGTGTGTGTGTGTGTGTGTGTGTGTGTGTGTGTGTGTGTGTGTGTGTGTGTGTGTGTGTGTGTGTGTGTGTGTGTGCGTTTGTATGTCAGCCCTAATTTGCAGGCTGCTCATAGAATGCATGCTTTGAATGAAGCTCTACGGTATCAAAGAGAGTCTATAGATACCACTCGGTCAGGGGCAACCTAGCACTTCAACACCATGCACTCTCACACACTTACACACTAACCAGGTTTCCATCCAACCTTTTTATGCAAGTAAATTACATGTCGACGAAAAAATGGCACGACAGGCCTGATGGAAACAGCCATTTTGTGGGTAAACTTTCCAAATGTTGACAACAAAATACACTAGACAACGTGGGATCTTTTTGTGTCTGTAAAATGAATTATGCGAGGAATGGCGGTGGAAATACCATTATGCGCAAAAATTCATATAACCATCATTTTGAAATAAACTTGAAGTCACACGATGATATGGTGTGTGGTCCTCTCACTACGACTCGGAAAAGTACGCAGTTTACTAGGCTACAGATGAAATTAGTTGCACTTTCACCACCCTGTGAAGTTCATTGTATGAGTATGATGCTCCTTTCCATTTAAATATCAAGGGTCTTATTCTGGTGACATGATGGTTGCTGTTTGACAAATAAAAATAATCTTGTTCTTTTGTCCATGATAATCTCATCATGTAGTAGGCTATAGCTACCCGCACTATAAAGTGCATTCGGAAAGTATTTAGACCCCTTGACTTTCTCCACATTTTGTTACGTTACAGCCTTATTCTAAAATGGAATTGTTTTTTCCCCCTCATCAATCTACACACAATACCCATAATGACAAGGCAAAAACAGGTTTGCTTTTTGCAAATGTATAAAAAACAAACTGAAATATTACATTTACATAAGTATTCAGACCTTTACTCAGTACTTTGTTGAAGCATCATTGGCGGGCGATTTATAGCCTCGAGTCTAATTGGGTATGATGCTACAAGCTTGGCACCTGTGTCATGACTTTCCCACTTACAGTGGGGAGAACAAGTATTTGATACATCTCCGATTTTGCAGGTTTTCCGACTTACAAAGCATGTAGAGGTCTGTAATTTGTATCATAGGTACACTTCAACTGTGAGAGACGGAATCTAAAACAAAAATCCAGAAAATCACATTGTATGATTTGTAAGTAATTAATTTGCATTGTATTGCATGGCATAAGTATTTGATCCATCAGAAAAGCAGAACTTAATATTTGGTACAGAAACCTTTGTTTGCAATTACAGAGATCATACGTTTCCTGTAGTTCTTGACCAGGTTTGCACACACTGCAGCAGAGATTTTGGCCCACTCCTCCATACAGACATTCTCCAGATCCTTCAGGTTTCGGGGCGGTCGCTGGGCAATACGGACTTTCAGCTCCCTCCAAAGATGTTCTATTGGGTTCAGGTCTGGAGACTGTCTAGGCCATTTCAGGACCTTGAGATGCTTCTTACGGAGCCACTCCTTAGTTGCCCTGGCTGTGTGTTTCGGGTCGTTGTCATGCTGGAAGACCCAGCCACGACCCATCTTCAATGCTCTTACTGAGGGAAGGAGGTTGTTGGCCAAGATCTCGCGATACATGGCCCCATCCATCCTCCCCTCAATACGGTGCAGTCGTCCTGTGCCCTTTGCAGAAAAGCATACCCAAAGAATGATGTTTCCACCTCCATGCTTCACGGTTGGGATGGTGTTCTTGGGGTTGTACTCATCCTCCTTCTTCCTCCAAACACAGCGAGTGGAGTTTAGACCAAAAAGCTCTATTTTTGTCTCATCAGACCACATGACCTTCTCCCATTCCTCCTCTGGGTCATCCAGATGGTCATTGGCAAACTTCAGACGGGCCTGGACATGCGCTGGCTTGAGCAGGGGGACCTTGCGTGCGCTGCAGGATTTTAATCCATGACGGCGAAGTGTGTTACTAATGGTTTTCTTTGAGACTGTGGTCCCAGCTCTCTTCTGGTCATTGACCAGGTCCTGCCGTGTTGTTTGGGCTGATCCCTCACCTTCCTCATGATCATTGATGCCCCACGAGGTGAGATCTTGCATGGAGCCCCAGACCGAGGGTGATTGACCGTCATGTTGAACTTCTTCCATTTTCTAATAATTGCGCCAACAGTTGTTGCCTTCTCACCAAGCTGCTTGCATATTGTCCTGTAGCCCATCCAAGCCTTGTGCATGTCTACAATTTTATTATCCCTGATGTCCTTACACAGCTCTCTGGTCTTGGTCATTGTGGAGAGGTTGGAGTCTGTTTGATTGAGTGTGTGGACAGGTGTCTTTATACAGGTAACGAGTTCAAACAGGTGCAGTTAATACAGGTAATGAGTGGAGAACAGGAGGGCTTCTTAAAGAAAAACTAACAGGTCTGTGAGAGCCGGAATTCTTACTGGTTAGTAGGTGATCAAATACTTATGTCATGCAATAAAATGCAAATTAATTACTTACAAATCATACAATGTGATTTTCTGGATTTTTGTTTTAGATTCCGTCTCTCACAGTTGAAGTGTACCTATGATACAAATTACAGACCTCTACATGCTTTGTAAGTAGGAAAACCTGCAAAATCGGCAGTGTCTCAAATACTTGTTCTCCCCACTAGGTGAGGATCATAGGCGCCAGGTCAGCCCCCCCCCCCTCTCCCACCAGAGTGTTATGACTTAACAACCGGGTCGTAAATACCTTGCAGGAACTTTCTTTCCCCCTCTGCAATAATCAAGTTGTTACCACAGAGAGAGACTTTGCAGTACTGTAACATGAAAAGGTTGGACATTTCTAACGTAAATAATGTGGTAAATGGTTCATGGGGCTCAAAACAATAATCATGAAAAATAAATTGTTTGATATTGTTAAGGACGGTATAACCAAATAATGGTAACTCTACAAATGTATACGTCCCAGTTGTGTAACTTCTATGATTTGAAATATGAAACTATTTGTGAGAAGATGAAATGTGATTTTAGCCTTCTAAATGAGATAATACTGTAACATCAAAAGACTTGCCAAGTTAGTAACTTCGCCCACGTGAGCAATGTGATGGAACCGCCCTCCAAGGCGAGGGCATAAAAGGTCTGCTAACGATATTTACATTAGACCCGAAAACATGGAGCTGTGGCTACATGTTGAAATGGTTGCCATTTTAAAAAGAGACCAGCGTGACCGACAGCGTGAGCTGAAAGGTACGAAATGGTTAGAAACTATGAAACTTTCAACAGAGAAGAAGAAAATCTCAATCTCTGCCAAGACCAGAGTGGCACATTTGCTAAATAAGTGTTTTTATATAAACGAATAACAACCCATCAGTACAGTTAAATGCGATGGAAATCCATTTACATTCAGGGCCTAACATAATGACAGCTCAGAGTATGCTATTCTGTTCTTCTGAAATAGATCTACATTTTCTTTATCATCTTTCTTTAGACCTGTCTAAAAGAAATCATTGATTTATTGTTGGCTATATTACATGGATTTATTAGACTTAAAAAAAAAATAGATGTTCCAAAGGTCTGCATCAGTGGTTTGTAGGCTATGTGTGGAAGCCAGGAGATGCTAAATGGGTTTATGTTGATCAACAGTCAATTACCATGATACTGGCAGCTATTTGCCTGACAATCACCGGCTCACAAAATGAAATGACCGCCACAGCCCTACTAGTGACACCCACTGACATGCATAATGTGAAAGATCCTCTGCTCCTACTGAAGTAGACCACATGGTGTCTTGCAGCCAGTGCCTGTGTGATCTGAGCCATGCTTGCACCTCTGATTTTCCACAGTACTGGTCCTCACTTCCCAAAGTAATAATTGCTCCGGGGGCTAGTTCCTTTCTAGGTTGACCAGCTGGGTCAAACATATGGTCCAATTAGTGAGCTGAATATGGCTCTCAGACAGATACACTAATACCAGACAGACAAACAGGCACAGACAGAGATCAATGGAAGAGCCTCCTGCACACGGTCCCTCTCTCCCATCTGTTTGTTCTGCTTATAGGTCCCTCTTAAAAAAGCTCTGATATTAATGATCTCTTCATTTCACATGATCTCTGAAGTGTTTTCCTCCCCTTGTACCACTATATCCATTGCTTTGAAAGAGTGTTTCACAAATAATTCTGTATAACATTGAAAATGATCTAGGTCCAACCAGGCATATTTTCCCTCATAATCCTTTGTCTCCTGACCACACCCCTGGATTTAGTGTAACTTCTCTGTCCTCTCCCTCAGGACCGTAAGCTGACCAAAGTAGAGCGTCAGCGGTTTAAGGAGGAGGCAGAGATGCTGAAGGGGCTGCAGCACCCCAACATCGTCCGCTTCTACGACTTTTGGGAGTCACCCCTCAAAGGGAAGAAGTGCATCGTCCTGGTAACGGAGCTCATGACCTCAGGCACACTCAAAACGTGAGTGTGCTGTTAAACCTGCCGAAGATAGTCAAAAGAAGAGGCTATAATTGGGCAATGTGGGATCTAGTCATAAATGCAAATCAATTTGTATATGCATTCCCCCCAACAAACTAGTTAATGTGTGCTGGAGTATTATTTATCATTGAGATTACTAAGCAATGTAGTACTGCAAAAAGAGGCAATGGAGTGATATGCACATGAATATTTGCTCTAAATGACCTCATTTTTGAGTGGATTATCAATCCCAGAACTCTGAATATATGAATGGTGATACTGATGTCCTTTTCCCACCTGTAGGTATCTGAAGCGCTTCAAGGTAATGAAGCCCAAGGTTCTGAGGAGCTGGTGTAGGCAGATCCTGAAGGGCCTTCACTTCCTCCACACCAGGGCCCCTCCCATCATCCACAGAGACCTGAAGTGTGACAACATCTTCATCACGGGCCCCACCGGCTCCGTCAAGATAGGAGACCTGGGGTTGGCCACGCTCAAGAGGGCCTCCTTCGCCAAGAGTGTCATAGGTAGGCGATCCAATCAGACTGCATCAGTAGCACCTGGTGTATCATCTTTATCTTTTCTAAAATGGATAACGGTCTCCAGACTCCAAAACAATGTCCTGCTGTCTAACCTTTGACCCATGTCCTCCCAGGCACCCCAGAGTTCATGGCCCCAGAGATGTATGAGGAGCACTATGATGAGTCAGTGGATGTCTATGCCTTTGGGATGTGCATGTTGGAGATGGCCACCTCAGAGTACCCGTACTCGGAGTGCCAGAACGCTGCACAGATCTACCGCAAGGTCACCAGCGTGAGTCCACATTTTAATATGTAAACCAATTTAGCTCGTATAGAGGTAACACTCACAACTAGGATGGACACAAAATGACCAATTTCAGTCATTCATGTTAGCACTGTGATTTCTATGAATGGCAGCCACAGATCTCAAGTAACCAGGGGTATTCAGCATTAACGATTTAATGGCCAGAATCATTAGATAATTTGTTTTGGCACTGTCCATAAGTAGCTTGTTTTTGGTTGCATGTTCAGGAATGGCTAAAGAATTGCAGCATTTACCTTGCGTTAACTCTACAAATAGCAATGCTGGGTGGGGCGGTAGGTAGCCTAGTGGTTAGAGCATTGGATTAGTAACCGAAAGGTTGCAAGATCAAATCCCTGAGCTGACAAGGTAAACATATATTGTTCTGCCCCTGAACAAGGCAGCTAACCCACGGTTCCTAGGCCGTCATTGAAAATAAGAATTTGTTCTTAACTGACTTGCCTAGTTAAATAAAGGTAAAAAGAATATTGAGAAATCATAGTCAATGGATCAATAATATAATAGTCTTTGTAAATTAAATACATACTTTTTTGACTATCTGTAGAAACTATTAGAATAGAAAGGTTCAGAACTTTTGTGAAAAATCACAGCACCGCTGGAAAAATATATGGCAAATAGAAAACTGGATGGTCTACAGAGATAGATGGGAGGCGTTGAGTGTAGCTGAAGGATGGGACTAAAAACGAACAAAAAATAACTAATGTAGAATATACTGTGTCCAGCGTTAAAAAAAAATTTATAGTACGTTTCTCTCTCCAATTATCAGTAAGGTTTTTATGGTACGCTATTCCTCAATGGAATTGGAGGGTAAGGAGATACAAGACCTTTCCATGGTAGGGGTTATGTTACCAGAGCCCCATGGTTCTTGATACTTGAATTATTCCCTAGTTTACTGGACAGTAAAGATGGTCATGACACGCCATATGGCACTGCTCAGGGAGTCCAGAACCCCCCATTTCTTCACAGATCTAGCCTTGTATTCCCCTCTATGCCAGTGAGGAATGCGGCAAACTGTTTTTAGATCAGGGGGTGTCCGGAGTCATGATATATTTGATGAAGGGTATTGATTTTGCACTCTTAAAACTTGGCAGGCACTGCTGAAGTAGGATGACTCATTTTAGCCTGGTCCCAGATCTGTACTTTAGCCAACTCCGCTGACTAGCATTGTCAATGATAATCAGAGGACTTGGCACGAAAGCACATGCATATATTTGCATGGTATGGTAAGGATAGTCAGAGGTGTTGGCTTTTGGCTAAAGCATATACAGTTGAAGTCGGAAGATTACATACATTTAGGTTGGAGTCATTAAAAATCGTTTTTCAACCAATCCATAAATTTCTTGTTAACAAACTATAGTTTTGGCTAGTTGGTTAGGACATCTACTTTGTGCATAACACAAGACATTTTTCCAACAATTGTTTACAGACATATTATTTCACTTATAATTCACTGTATCACAATTCCAGTGGGTCAGAAGTTCACATACACTAAGTTGACTGTGCCTTTAAACAGCTTGGAAAATTATGTCATTGCTTTAGAAGCTTCTGATAAATTATGTAAATTAGCCTAAGTCAATTGGAGGTGTACCTGTGGATGTATTTCAAGGCCTACCTTCAAACTCCGTGCCTCTTTGGTTGACATCATGGGAAAATCAAAAGAAATCAGCCAGGACCTCAGAATACAAATTGTAGACCTCCACAAGTCTGGTTCATCTTTGGGAGCAATTTCCAAACGCCTGAAGGTACCACGTTCATTTTTACAAACAAAGGTACGCAAGTATAAACACCATGGGACCACGCAGCCGTCATACCGCTCAGGAAGGAGACGCGTTCTGTCTCCTAGAGATGAACGTATTTTGGTGCGAAAAGTGCAAATCAATCCCAGAACAACAGCAAAGGACCTTGTGAAGATGCTGGAGGAAACGGGTACAAAAGGATCTATATCCACAGTAAAACGAGTCCTATATCGGCATAACCTGAAAGGCCGCTCAGCAAGTAAGAAGCCACTGCTCCAAAACCGCCATAAAAAAGCCAAACTATGGTTTGCAACTGCACATGGGGAGAAAGATCATACTTTTGTTGAAATGTCCTCTTGTCTGATGAAACAAAAACAGAACTGTTTGACCATAATGACCATCGTTATGTTTGGAGGAAAAAGGGGGATGCTTGCAAGCTGAAGAACACCATCCCAACCGTGAAGCGCTGGGGTGGCAGCATCATGTTGTACAGGTGCTTTGCTGCAGGAGGGACAGGTGCACTTCGCAAAATAGATGGCATCATGAGGTAGGACAGTTATGTGGATATATTGAAGCAACATCTCAAGGCATCAGTCAGGAAGTTAAAGCTTGGTCGCAAATGGGTCTTCCAAATGTACAATGACCCCAAGCATACTGTGACGGCCCTGAATTTTTCTGAACCGTCTGTGCTTCTCCTTCCAATAGGGCGCTTGCCCCTTAATTCCCAATTAAATAGCCAGCATTAGCTGCACAAAAGTGGGGTTGTGATGGAGACGTGAATGAGGATGTGTTCAACCCTCAGTTCCGAAGCTTCTCTATTCTGTTTGTTTTGTAGCCTAATAGCAAGTTTTACCCAGGATCGGATCCACTCTTTGCGTCCGTGGACTACACCTCTCGGTTGTTCTTCGTGGCCTTTCTCCGCTGGAGATCTGTTGGCGGATTGGACTGACCGACTGACTACAACCTTTTTGTATACGGTATTTCATTTGTTTTGGGGTGATGTATACCGTAATGATTTATGTAGTTAGTTGTAGTTGAGGACTTATTAAGAGTTGATACGCTTGATGGTTGTGTGGTAAAATAATTGTTATTTTGATTGTATGATTAATACTGGGTTTACGCTACACTTGAATGAACGGACAAACATTGCGTGACTAAGGTCACATGAGTTCCCTGAACTTCTTTACCGGGCTGGACTCTTTTTAGGCCCAAGGTACAGGACATTTCTGGAGGAACCAGAGCTCATTATTTGTTATATTGTTATGTGTGTGTGATCATTTATGTTGGTAATACAACCCACGCAAAAGAATAGTTGTTTTTGAAGTTCTTTCCAATGTTTTAAGGGTTTATGAAAAGTGTATTTCCATCCTGACTTTTACATAAGTCCTTTGTGTTGGTGTGGACTTGACGGACCAGATGGGACTCATTCCCTCCCAAACCAAAAGGAGAAACTAATGTTTTCTCTGGTAGGCACAACCTACCTGGCACCCCTATAAATAATAACCTCAAGTCAAAACCATTACAATACTTCCAAAGTTATGGCTTAAGGACAGTAAAGTCAAGGTATTGGAGTGGCCAAGCCCTGACTTCAATCCTATAGAAAATGTGTGGGTAGAACTGAAAAAGCGTGTGCGAGCAAGGAGGCCTACAAACCTGACTCGGTTACACCAGCTCTGTCAGGAGGATGGGCCAAAATTCACCCAACTTATTGTGGGAAGCTTGTGGAAGGTTACCCAAAACGTTTGACCCAAGTTAAACAATTTAAAGGCAATGCTACCAAATACTAATTGAGTGTATGTAAACCTCTGACCCACTGGGAATGTGATGAAAGAAATAAAAGCTGTAATAAATCATTCTCTGCTATTATTCTGACATTTCACATTCTTAAAATAAAGTGGTGATCCTAACTGACCTAAGACAGGGATTTTTTACTATGATTAAATGTCAGGAATTGTGAAAAACTGAGTTTAATGTATTTGGCTGAGGTTTATGTAAACTTCTGACTTCAACTGTACATATCTGGAACCAGGCTATATCCACCTGCCCTTAGAAACAGAACCCCGTCTGTCTGGCAGCAGCAGTTTTTTTTCGCCGTCTACTTTACTCTTTGAATATCGGCCTTCACTAGAGAGACCACAGAAGTCTATTTATTTATCCTTTATCGGGAAACTCTGATAGCTATAAACCAGAATGCATACAGTGTATAAGTATCCGTATGAATGTGTCAGTTCCTGAAAATACTATTTTCAGTCCACAGAGTTGCAGAAAGGGGCTTGTTTAAAGCATTAACGATCTGACAAGTGATGTTGACACCTCTTGAAATGTGATCAAGGTTTTTAATGAGTTGTTTGCACTAGAGGTCGACCGATTTAATTGGAATGGCCGATTTAATTAGGGCCGATTTTCAAGTTTTCATAACAATCAGATTTTTTTTAACACCTTTATTTAACTAGGCTAGTCAGTTAAGAACACATTCTTATTTTCAATGACGGCCTAGGAATGGTGGGTTAACTGCTTTGTTCAGGGGCAGAACGACAGATTTTTACCATGTCAGCTCATGGATTCAATCTTGCAACCTCACAGTTAACTAGTCCAACGCTCTAACTACCTGCTTTATATTGCACTCCACGAGGAGCCTGCCTGTTACACAAATGCAGTAAGAAGCCAAGGTAAATTTCTAGCTAGCATTAAACTTATCTTATAAAAAATAATTAATCAATCATAATCACTAGTTTATTAATTACTAGTTTAGCTAGCGTGTCCTGCATTGCATATAATCGATGCGGTGGCATTCGTGAAAAAGGACTGTCGTTGCTCCAACGTGTACCTAACCATAAACATCAATGCCTTTCTTAAAATCAATACACAAGTATATATTTTTAAACCTACATATTTAGCTGAAAGAAATCCAGGTTAGCAGGCAATATTAACCAGGTGAAATTGTGTCACTTCTCTTGCTTCATTGCACGCAGAGTCATATGCAACAGTTTGGGCCGCCTGGCTCACTGCGAACTAATTTGTCAGAATTTTACGTAATAATGACATAACATTGAAGGTTGTGCAATGTAACAGGAATATTTAGACTTATGGATGCCACTCGTTAGATAAAATACGGAACGGTTCCGTATATCACTGAAAGAATAAACGTTTTGTTTTCGAGATGATCGTGTCCGGATTCGAGCATATTAATGACCTAAAGCTCGTATTTGTGTGTGTTATGTTATAATTAAGTCTGATTTGATAGAGCAGTCTGACTGAGCGATGGTAAGCACCAGCATGCTCGTAAGCATTCATTCAAACAGCACTTTCGTGTGTTTTGCCAGCAGCTCGTCGCTGTGCTTCAAGCATTGTGCTGTTTATGACTTCAAGCCTATCAACTCCTGAGATTAGGCTGGTGTAACCGATGTGAAATGGCTAGCTAGTTAGCGGGGTGCGCGATAATAGCGTTTCAAACGTCACTCGCTCTGAGACTTGGAGTAGTTGTTCCTCTTGCTCTGCATGGGTAACGCTGCTTCGAGGGTGGCTGTTGTCGTTGTGTTCCTGGTTCGAGCCCAGGTAGGAGCGAGGAGAGGGACGGAAGCTATACTGTTACACTGGCAATACTAAAGTGCCTATAAGAACATCCAATAGTCAAAGGTATATGAAATACAAATGGTATAGAGAGAAATAGTCCTATAATTCCTTTAACTACAATCTAAAACTTCTCATCTGGGAATATTGAAGACTCTTGTTAAAAGGAACCGCCAGCTTTCATATGTTCTCAGGTTCTGAGCAAGGAACTTATACGTTAGCTTTCTTACATGGCACATATTGCACTTATACTTTCTTCTCCAACACTTTGTTTTTGCATTATTTAAACCAAATTGAACATGTTTCATTATTTATTTGAGGCTAAATTGATTTTATTGATGTATTATATTAAGTTAAAATAAGTCTTTATTCAGTATTGTTGTAATTGTCCTTGTTACAAATAAATAAAATGTAAAAAATCTGCCGTTTTTTTTTTTTTAATTTTTTTTTTTTATCTGTATCGACTTTTTTTGGTCCTCCCATAATCGGTATCGGCGTTGAAACATCATAATCGGTCGACCTCTAGTTTGCACATTGTTCAGAAAACTACTAAAGTCAGAATGTCATAACACTAACAATTTATGAGGTGTGCAAACAAAAACATTTGGGAAATTATGACAACTTTTGGTAGGCTATGTGAATACATGTGGCCATCTCTCTCTTGTCTCCCTTTTTATTTCCTCCACCATACTTACTCATGACTTCCGGGCATCCCTCTGAACTGTTTTTTCCCTTCCTTTTTTGCTACCAGGGGGTGAAGCCTGCCAGCTACAACAAGGTTGTGGATCCTGAAATCAAGGAGATTATTGGCGAGTGCATCTGCCAGAAGAAAGAGGAGCGGTGAGTGAATGTACCTGCGTCTCTGCCCACCGCTTGGCCATAGGGCCACCTTGGTGCTCCGTCACCCCTCCATACCTCGCTTCATCTGCCCACATCCTATCACCACATCGATGACATTCGGGGCTCTCAACAACATTCCAATCTCCCTTCTCGATCTGTAGGCCATCCTCTGTTAACTTGAATAATAATGGGTTTAATACAGAGGAGAAAATAACCCTTAAAACCGCCTCTGTGGCAGGTTTTCATACTGAGAGGTGATTGTGTACAGTTCTCTCTCGTTCCTCGTCCTGGCAGCTAGTAAATGGAGGGTGTTCTTAGATAAGGGCTTATACTGTTCTTATGGCTCTGTCCAGACCGGAACACTGAGAACATTGGTGCTCAGATCAGTCTTTCAGCTCCTGTATGACAAAACTACTGAATTAGGCGGAGGGCATTAGGTCACTGTACTTGGAGTTGATATGACTCATTTGAAGTTTATTTGGGCTAAACCTGTAAAATGACAGGAGGTCAAGTTGGAGCCACGCCATGTTAGCACAGTGATAAAGGGTCGTTTTTATTGTTCCTTCCTCCCAGGTACTCCATAAAGGACCTGCTGAACCACGCCTTCTTTGCGGAGGACACAGGGGTGCGGGTGGAGCTGGCCGAGGAGGATGATGGGAAGAAGGCGGCCATCGCCCTGAAGCTGTGGGTGGAAGACCCAAAGAAGCTGAAGGGAAAATACAAGGAGAGCGGCGCCATTGAGTTTACCTTTGAACTGGAAAAAGAGAGCTCGGAGGGCGTGGCCCAAGAGATGGTAAGATGGATGGTGGGTGGATGGATGGATAGTTTGATGGTTGAATACATGGGTGGAGTGTAGCATTAGACTGGTTGAACAGACATTGCCATCCAAGGTGGGGTTTGAATTTGTCCTGAATAATGTAAATACTTGAGTAAATGCTGGTTCTTGCGGCTCTGTTATGGTGTGGGTTGCATTTTCCAGGCATTGTTTAGGTCTACTAAACCCCTTAGAGGGCAAGGTAAACGGCAGTAAATACACAGCCATTCTGAGTGATCATCTTCAACCTACAGTGCCTAGTGAAAGTCTACACCGCTTGGACAGTCTTCACATTTTGCTGCTTTACTACCTAAAAGGGGATTAAAATTTGATCGTTTTCTTACTGATCTACACATTTTCAAAGTGAAAGAAAGTTCTAGAAAATGTAAAAACAAAGATGTCTTGATTGTGCGTGTTTTCACATCCCAGAGTTAATACGTGGGTGGAAGCACGTTGGGCAGCCATTACGGCTGTAAATCTTATTGAATAGTATTCCACCAACTTTGCACAACTCTTTGGGCTACATGTACATTGTTTTGGTCAAAATTGCTCACGCTCAGTAACTTTGGTTGGAAATCATTGGACAGCATGTTCATACTTGATCTCAGATTTAAATTTTTTGAAAAGTCTGTTTATTCAGTTTACACACAAGACAACACAATATAAATAATATATGCTCAACTAGAAAAAAACTTATTTCAACTATAAAGATACTGTACTTTAGATAATTTAAACACACTGGGCAGAAAAGTACAAAGGTTAAAGGGCAATCTGTAGTTAATACAGGAACAGAGCGGTCACCTTGCCATTGTTCCTGTAAACAGACTAGGGGTGAAGAAATGCAACCACTCACAGACAGTCATGGCCACAGACTGACCATCCATTGGACCAAAATGAAAGTTTACAATGCTATTTGTTTTTAAACTATTTTTACACTTACATTTTTTACAAACAGGGCAAAACAAGCTAAAATTTTAGGCTTTGACAGGTCAAGAAGAATAAGGCATCCACAAGTCACACTCAATAAGAGTCAGTAGGCACATCGCCAACCTCAAGGTCTTCCCAAAAAAACACGTAGAAATGCTCCTCCAACCAGTAAATCACAGGGGTGTCAAATACAAATTTATTTTTGTTTTAATGAGAATGCCATCAGAGGGTGGTGGACTGTATAAAGTAAGACCGGAATGGAGCCCAAGCATCATAAAACAATTTGGAGTTCCCATGTGTATTGAATGACATTTTTTTTTTTTACATTTCATAGATTACAGCACACTTCCCACTAGGGCTAGGTGGTATACCGTATTTTACTATATATTGGTATTTATGCACGAACCGGTTTAGGTTTTTACTTTACCTTCTATGACGATATTTTGTGTCGTTTGGATTGTTAAATGTTAAATATTAGTTTGTTTCTTACATCTGCAAACAGCTAGTTTGTGTTTTCTTAGCAAGTTAAGCTAAATCTCTAGTTAGCTAACAAAAGTACTGAGTCAGAGCAAACATAGCTAGCTAATACAGCCTGATACCAGTACTGGTGGAGGCTTAAATCAGCATGTTGTTTGTGCAACAGTATTACATTTACATTTTAGTCATTTAGCAGACGCTCTTATCCAGAGCGACTTACAGTAGAGTGTATACATTTTTATTACATATTACATTTTACATACTGAGACAAGGATATCCCTACCGGCCAAACCCTCCCTAGCCCGGACAACGCTATGCCAATTGTGCGTCGCCCCACAGACCTCCCGGTTGCGGCCGGCTGCGACAGAGCCTGGGCGCGAACCCAGCCCAGCCTGGGCGCGAACCCAGAGACTCTGGTGGCGCAGCTAGCACTGCGATGCAGTGCCCTAGACCACTGCGCCACCCGGGAGGCGCCACCCGGGAGGCAGTATCTTCTAAATCAAAGAGGAGTAGGCGAAGCATGAATATGTTGGCTGTATGAATAAAGATTTAATGTAGCCAAAGATTATAGGGTCCCCTAGGAAACATAGAACATCACTTTGGTTACCCTGTCACAATAACTCGTCCATGGCATTTTCATTCGTTGTCATGTCAAAAACAATGTATTCAAAGTGCCCACTATTATTTATATTCATTCTATTTCCATGATTCCAAAAGTTCACCCAAGTGTTTTGATCTAAATCGCAATTGCAGCATTTGGTTAAAAATAAGGCCTAGTATTTTAGCCCATGCAGTGGCAATGATCTCAAATGATCTCAAATGCAGAAATTGATGGAAATGCAGGAAATGATTTTAGATTGAAGTTGAATTGAACAGTATAAACCAATCAGAATGGAGTAAGACTAATTGAACTCATTTAGAATGTGTTGCCACCCTCGGGTCACACACTACTCATAAAGCAAATGTAGAACTTTTATTGATCAAAAACACAAAATACTGTGATACTGTCAGAAATGTGAAAAATACCATATGATAAGATAATTTGGCCATATCGCCCACCCAATATTTATAAGATGGGGGAACTACACCTGTGTAATGATCATGCTGGTTAATCAGCTTCTTGATATGCCACACCTGGCAGGTGGATGGATTATATTTGCAAAGGAGAAATGCTCACTAACAAGGATGTAAACAAATTCATGCACAATAAGAGAGAAATTAGCTTTTTCTGCGTTTTATATTTTTCTTCAATATATACAGTTGAAGTCAGAAGTTTACATACACCTTAGCCAAATACATTTAAATATTAGATGTCCTAACCGACTTGCCAAAACTATAGTTTCTTAACAAGAAATTTGTGGAGTGGTTGAAAAACAAGTTTAATGACTCCAACCCAAGTGTATTTAATCTTCTGACTTCAACTGTATGCCTTGGCCATCTGTCACCAGAACTAACCCAATTGAACACTTATGGGAGATTCTGGAGCATTGCCTGAGACAGTGTTTTCCATCAACAGTTTGCCAAATGATGGAATTTTCTTGTGGAAGAATGGTGTCACCTTCCAATAGAGTTCCAGAAACTTGAAGAATCTATGCCAAGGTGCATTAAAGCTGTTCTGACGGCTTGTGGTGGGCGCAACACCCTATTAAGACACTTTTATATTATTATTATTACTCATTATGCTCCCAAACATTTAGTTGGTATAGCAACCAACGTTTCGGCACGTAGTGCCTTTTTCAGGGTTGTCATTGTTCATCAAATATAAACATGTTGGGGGTAGATGGCAAGAGGTCTGTGTGTGGTGTCCAGGCAGACCGTGTACCAACAGTGCTCCAATCTCATCATCGGGGAATGCGCCCTCTTGCAGATTGGCAGGGATACGCTCTGCACTTCCAGGAATCCAGTGATTGCGTTTTTATTTTTTCTTCCTGTTTGCTTCTTTTTGTCCAACAAACGCCCACCATCAGATAAGACTTCTGTAAGTATTTCTGTGTACTTAATCTACAATAAAGTTTTCCCGGAGCTTTGTGCAGTTTTATCTAACACTTTCTGATGGACCCAGCTACTATTTCCCCCTCCAGATTGTTCTCAGACCTCAAATCCAACTTGTTTCAGATTTTGGTCCAAGTTGTTTAACTGTAAACAGATATGGGCTTTATGCCCGTTTGAAGAGCACTGGGCTGAGACCGTGCCTCTGAAGTGAAAATCGAGATCTGCTCACTGGCGAAGAGGGTTATTAAGAGTACAAAAGTAGGGTTGGCGGTGGCACCGCTTGAGATCCCTATGTTGTTTATTGTAGACAAGGAATTAGCTTTGTCTTTGTTTTTCCCTGTCTTAGCTTAGTATGTTTGCCCTCTTCTGTTGTGTCTTAAGTGTTCAAAACAGCCCTTAGCAGACGTCTTGATATCTGATCATGTCTAGGTGACCTGCATTTTATGGCTGTCTGTGTTTGTGTTAGTGAGCTCGTGTATTCGGGTATGGTGTTTAAACTGTAAATAGATTATTGAATGTTTATTTTACCCTGTAGGCTATTTGTGGGAGTGGGACAGGCTTGGGTTTGTGTTTGCTTTACCGTTGCTTTGTGTGGTGTCAGTGTGTTAAGCTTTCCTTTTGTCAATGGGGTCAGGCTGTCAAAAGTGTGTGACTTTATTGGTTTATTCGGATCCCCATTAGCTTTTGCCGAAGCAGCAGCTATTCTTCCTGGGGTCCACACAAAACAGCATTCCATGACATGTTTAATCTCTATATTTGTAAGCTAATTTTGCTGTTTGCTTGATTAATTGTAGATGGAAGGGGGTTTCATGCCATCATGGCTCTGTATAATACTGTGCGTTGCTGTGCATTTGTTTTGGACTTGGGGACTGTGTAGAGACCCCTGGTGGCATGTATTGTGGGGTATTCAGAAAGTATTCATACTCCTTGACTTATTCCACTTTTTGTTGTTTCAGCCTGACACTTCTCAATGATCCACACACATAATCTCCTGTTCTTCCTTGCGGATTTTCTCAAGCTCAATTAAGTTAGATGGGCAGCTGTGGTGAAAAGCAATCTTCACATCTTTCCACAGAAATCATCCCCATAGCATGATGCTGCCACCACCATGCTTCACGGTAGAGATGGTGTTAGACGGTGATGAGCAGTGCCAGGTTTTCTCCAGAAATAGCGCTTTGCATCAGACCACAGAATATTTTGCCTTATGCTCTTGTCTATCAAATTGTATTTGTCACATATGCCGAATACAGGTGTAGACCTTACCGTGAAATGCTTACCTAACAAACAGTGCAGTTAAAGAAATAGAGTTAAGAAAATATTTGCAAAATAAACTAGTGTAAAATAAAAAGGGACACAAATAAGATGACATAACAATAACGAGGCTATATACAGGGGGTATCGGTACCAAGTCAATGTGCGGGGGTACAGGTTAGTCAAGGTAATTTGTAGATGTAGGTAGGGGTAAAGTGACTATGCATAGATAATAAACAGCAAGTAGCAGCAGTGTAAAAGCAAAGGGGGGGTGGTCAATGTAAATAGTCTGGGTGGCCATTTGATTAACTGTTCAGCCATCTTATGGCTTGGGGGTAGAAGCTGTTAAGGAGCCTTTTGCAGGTAGCAGAGAGAACAGTCTATGACTTGTGTGACTGTAATCTTTGACAACTTTTTGGGCCTTCCTCTGACACCGTCTAGTGTCAGAGGAAGGCCTGGCCCCAGTGATGTATTGGGCCGTACTCACTACTGTCTGTAGCGCCTTATGGTCAGATGCCGAGAAATTGCCATATCAGGCGGTGATGCAACCGTTCAGGATCAGGACGTCAGCAAACTTAATAATGGTGTTGGAGTCGTGCTTGGCCACGCAGTCGTGGGTGAACAGGGAGTACAGGACTGAGCACACACCTCTGAGGGGTCCCGGTGTTGAGGATCAGCGTGGCAGATGTGTTGTTGCCTACCCTTACCACCTGGGGGCGGCCCTTCAGGAAGTCCAGGATCCAGTTGCAGAGTGAGGTGTTTAGTCCCATGGTCCTTAGCTTAGTGATGAGCTTTGTGGGCACTATGGTGTTGAATGCTGAGCTGTAGTCAATTAACAGCATTCTCACATAGGTGTTCCTTTTGTTCAGGTGGGAAAGGGCAGTGTGGAGTGCGATTGAGATTGCATCATTTGTGGATCTGTTGGGGCGGTATGCGAAATGGAGTGGGTCTAGGGTTTCCGGGATGATGATGCCTTTCAAAGCACTTCATGGCTACTGACGTGGTTGTCATTTAGGCAGGTTAACTTCGCATTCTTGGGCACAGGGACTATGATCTGCTTGAAACATGTAGGTATTACAGACTCGGTCAGGGAGAGGTTGAAAAATATTAGTGAAGACACGGGTTGGTCCGCGTATATTCTGAGTGCAAGCCCTGGTAATCCGTCTGGCCCCGCGGCCTTGTGAATGTTGACCTGTTTAAAGGTCTTGCTCACATCGACTACGGAAAGCGTGATCACAAAGTCGTCCGGAACAGCTGGTGATCTCATGCATGCTTTAGTGTTGCTTGCCTCGAAGCGAGCATAAAAGGCATTTAGCTTTTTTTCATCTGGTAGGCTTCTGTCACTGGGCAGCTCGTGGCTGTGCTTCCCTTTGTAGTCCGTAATAATTTGCAAGCCCTGCCACATCCGACGAGCATCAGAGCCAGTGTAGTAGGATTGATGCTTTGCCTGTTTGATGGTTCGTCTGGGGGCATAGCAGGGTTTCTTATAAGCATCCGGATTAGTGTCCCGCTCCTTGAAAGCGGCAGCTCTAGCCTTTAGCTCGGTGCGGATGTTGCCTGTATTCCATGGCTTCTGGTTGGGATATGTACGCACGGTCACTGTGGGGACGACGTCGTCGATGCACTCATTGATGAAGCCGGTGACTGAAGTGGTATACTCCTCAATGCCATTGGATGAATCACGGAACGTATTCCAGTCTGTGCTAGCAAAACAGCCCTGTAGCATAGCATCCGCATCATCTGACCACTTCCATATTGAGCGAGTCACTGGTACTTCCTGCTTTAGTTTTTAGTTGTAAGCAGGAATCAGGAGGATAGAATTATGGTCAGATTTCCCAAATGGAGGGTGAGGGAGAGCCTTGTATGTGTCTCTGTGTGTGGAGTAAAAGTGGTCTAGAGTTTGTTTTTTGTTTTTCTCTCTCTGGTGGCACATTTGACATGCTGGTAGAAATGAGGTAAAACAGATTTGTTTGCCTGCATTAAAGTCCCCGGCCACTAGGAACACCGCTTCTGGATGAGCATGTTCTTGTTTGCTTATGCCCTTATACAGCTCGTTGAGTGCAGTCTTAGTGCCAGCATTGGTTTGTGGTGGTAAATGGACGGCTACGAATAATATAGATGAGAACTCTCTTGGTAGATAGTGCGGTCTACAGCTTATCATGAGGTACTCTATACCTCAGGCGAGCAATACCTTGAGACTTCTTTAATATTAGACATCGCGCACCAACTGTTATTAACAAATAGACACACACTCTTCTGGGGAGGCTTTCCACTAGATGTTGGAACATTGCTGCGGGGACTTGCTTCAATTCAGCCACGAGCATTAGTCGGCGCAGTCGGCGTTCCAATTCATCCCAAAGGTGTTCGATGGGGTTTTAGGTCAGGGCTCTGTGCAGGCCAGTCAAGTTCTCCCACACCGATCTTGACAAACCATTTCTGTATGGACCTCGCTTTGTGCACAGGGGCATTGTCATGTTGAAACAGGAGAGGGCCTTTCTCAATCCTCTTTGATAACATCACACACACTGTCAGGCATTTCACACACAGTATCTAGATACTGACTGTTACTTCTTGGTGGCCTATAGCAATACACTAAAATAATAGACTTTACATGAGGCGGGTGAACCTGCAACCACAACACTTCAATAACACTTGACATGAGATCTTCGTAAGTATTCAGACACTTTACTCAGTACTTTGTCGAAGCACCTTTGGCAGTGATTACAGCACTGAGTCTTCTTGGGTATGACGCTACAAGCTTGGCACACCTGTATTTGGGGAGTTTCTTTCATTCTTCTCTGCAGATCCTCTCCAGATTGGATGAGGAGCATTGCGGCACAGCTATTTTCAGGTCTTTCCAGAGATGTTTGATCCGGTTCAAGTCTGAGCTCTGGCTGGGCCACTCAAGGACATTCGGAGACTTGTCCTGAAAGCAACTCCTGCGTTGTCTTGGCTGTGTACTTAGGGTACTTAGGGTACTGTTGAACGGTGAACCTTCGCCCCAGTCTGAGGTCCTGAGTGCAGAGTTTCTTCCAGACGTGACGCTTGGCACGAAGGTCAAAGAGTTCAATCTTGGTTTCATCAAACCAGAGAATCTTGTTTTTCATGGTCTAAGAGTCTTTAGGTGCGTTTTCACAAACTCCAAGCGGGCTGTCATGTGCCTTTTCCAGAGGACTGGTTACCATCTGGCCACTCTACCAGAAAGGCCTGATTGGTGGTGTCGCAGAGATGGTTGTCCATCTGGAAGGTTCTCCCATCTCCACAGATGAGCTCTGTCAGAGTGACCATCAGGTTCTTGGTCACCTCCCTGACCAAAACCTTTCTCCCCCGATTGCTCAATTTGGCTGGGCAGCCAGCTCTAGGAAGAGTCTTGGTGGTTCCAAACTTCTTCAATTTAAAAAAGATGGGGACCTTCAATGCGGCAGAAATGTTTTGGTACCCTTCCCCAGATCTGTGCCTCGACTCAATCCTGTCTTGGAGCTCTGCGGACAATTCCTTTGACATCATGGCTTGATTTTTGCTCTGACATGCTCTGTCAACTGTGGAACCTTTATATACACAGGTGTGTTCCTTTCCAAATCATGTCCAATCAATTGAATTTACCACAGGGGACTCCAATCAAGTTGTGGAAACATCTCAAGGATGATCAATAGACACAGAATGCACCTCAGCTCAATTTGGAATGTCATGGGTCTGAATACTTATGTAAATAAAGTATTTAAGTTCACTATTTTTGCAAAAAAAAC
Organism: Salvelinus fontinalis; assembly: GCF_029448725.1. NCBI lineage: Eukaryota > Metazoa > Chordata > Actinopteri > Salmoniformes > Salmonidae > Salvelinus > Salvelinus fontinalis. The sequence continues at coordinate 47,425,376 of NC_074695.1, forward strand.
AACCTGTTTTCACTTTTTCATTATGGGGTATTTTGTGTAGATGAGGAACATTTTGTATTTAATATACATTTTAGAATAAGGCTGTAATGTAACAAAATGTGGGAAAAGTGAAGGGCCTGAATACTGTGGCTCACATTCTACTCACTCACTCACTCACTCACTCACTCACACCGACCTCCCCGTAGGCATTTCTGTCTCTTCTGTAGTTGTTATATCCTTGTATTGCTACTGCTGTATCACCAAAGGAATTATCTAAGTTTCTCTGAAATGGCTAATATATGAATTAGAGGTCGACGGATTAATCGGTCTATGAAATACAAATGGTATAGAGAGAAATAGTTCTATAATTCCTATAATAACTACAACCTAAAACTTCTTACCTGGGAATATTGAAGACTCATGTTAAAAGGAACCACCATCTTTCATATGTTCTCATGTTCTGAGCAAGGAACTTATTTGTGTCCTGCTGGAGGTCATTTTGCAGGGCGCTGGCAGTGCACCTCCTTGCACAAAGGCGGAGGTAGCGGTCCTGCTGCTGGGTTGTTGCCCTCCTACGGCCTCCTCCACGTCTCCTGATGTACTGGCCTGTCTCCTGGTAGCGCCTCCATGCTCTGGACACTACGCTGACAGACACAGCAAACCTTTTTGCCACAGCTCGCATTGATGTGCCATCATGGATGAACTGCACTACCTGAGCCACTTGTGTGGGTTGTAGACTCCGTCTCATGCTACCACTAGAGTGAGAGCACCGCCAGCATTCAAAAGTGACCAAAACATCAGCCAGGAAGCATAGGAACTGAGAAGTGGTCTGTGGTCACCACCTGCAGAACCATTCCATTTTTTGGGGGTGTCTTACTAATTGCCTATAATTTCCACCTTTTGTCTATTCCATTTGCACAACAGCATGTGAAATTTATTGTCAATCAGTGTTGCTTCCTAAGTGGACAGTTTGATTTCACAGAAATGTGATTGAATTGGAGTTACATTGTGTTGTTTAAGTGTTCCCTTTATTTTTTTGAGCAGTGTATATTCTATATATTTTTTTATATATATTTTTATATATATATGTATTTCTTTTTTTATATATATTTTAATTGGTATCTGCCTTTTTTGGTCCTCCAATAATCAGTATCGTCGTTGAAAAATCGTAATCGGTCGACCACTAATATGAATCCTATCTGATGTTAGCAAGTTATTGATTTCACGAACCGTACTTTTAAGGCTACTTGTATACATTTTTTGCCCTTTCCCGTGTAGCTTATCAGAGATGGACTTAATATGGAGAAAAAGTATATATACATTATTCAGCACTCCATTAATCAGTTGTTAGTGTGTGTGCCCTGTGACTCTATGAAACCTCAGGCTTGGCTCTCTCAGTCCTTCCAGAGTAATCCTTTTTGTTGTGAATGGGTCAGGCTGCAGTGCTTAGTGTTACTGAGAATCAGGGCCATCGATTATTTTTGGCAGACAGCAAGCTGACCTGCTTTCTTCCCTCTATGGTGACATCTCTCCATCTGTCTGTGCTGGGTCAAGATGAGCTGGGGAAAATTCAAGGTCTTGCTGTAATGATCGAGAGAGGAGGTAATGTGGCCCACAGCTCCCCATCTCCGATCACCCCTCGCCACTTTCGATGACTCATTTCTTCATAGACGGGCACCATGGGAGATGCCGTTTATCTTTATCGACGGGGCTGTTGTGTCCATTCATGCACTATGCTACTTAGCGAGCGGAAACGCTGCTTCTTTGCTTTATTATTCAGGGATGTTTTTATTTAAGTTTGGGTTGATTTTTAAATGACTGCATTTTACATTGTGAACGACGGTCTTAGAAGCAAAGATCATGTTAAAGATATGGGACTCGTACTCCATGAAATAGATACATTTGTTGTTGTGCTAAACCAGAAACCATTGAAACATTCCTTGGCAGGTTCAGGCCATAATGCCTATTAATGACTCCAAACCCCCCCCCAAAAATCTAAACCTCATTATTTCAGATGTATCTCTTCCCATGGTCTAAATGCACCTGTCCTGTATCCTGTCACCAGTGCTGTTGTCCCAGACAGCGGCGGACTATTCTCTCTGAACCCAGCTGCTGCCCTTAAGAAATGATTCTCTCTCCCTCCCTCTTCCTGGCTCTCACCTGTTCTCTCTCTTCCTCTAACACATTGACTCTAAAAAATACTCCTCTTCCCATACTCCTCCTCTCCCCGACAGGTGGAATCAGGGTTCTTCCATGAGAGTGATGCTAAGATCGTGGGGAAGTCGATCCGGGACCGCGTAGCACTGATTAAATGGAGGCGGGAGAGGACCGTGTCGGCCCGACCCCCAGTGAACCAGGGAGAGGCAGGACTCAGGGCCCAGGCCACCCAAGCCCAGGGCACCTCTGCTGGGGCTACACGGGCAGGACAGCCCTCTTTGATTGAGGCCAACGAGCCAGAGGCAGACCAGCACGCCAGGCTATGTAACCTTCCGGCCAGCGCAACCTCTGTCACATGTGAGACACCACTGACACGCACATCATGTGGAAAGACACGCAACGTGCAAAACCCCACAAGACCCCACAACACATCTCCTTCCTGTCACACATTCACATATACATTTGGTATTTGTCATGCGGGTTGAATTGATCTTTGACAGTAGTGTTTATATTATGGGGGTTTGTACTTGTTTATTTGTGTCTCCTCTGTAACCGCTCTTTGTCACTTTTGTTCTCGTTGCCTGTGTGGTTAAAGACTAACCTCCATCTCTGTTTGTCTATGTAGCAGACAGTACCTTTGACAGCGGCCTGGGCTCCACTGTGTTTTCTGACTCCCACAGCAGCCAGCCCAACGTCCTCCACCAGTCCCAAGTGGAGCCCGTCACCATGGCAACGCCGCAGGTCTGTACCACGCACATACAGATGTACGCTTCACGTACACTCAAGACATGTGAACTGCGCAGAGGGTCATTAACATGCATGCACTGCACACGCATATCGGACACGTGCACACACATCCTCATTTACATAGAGATACGCATTACATGTACATGTATGTTACATATGCTCACAAACGTGGTTATTTGCTTTTATCCATAAATGCGTTTCAATTTACACGTCTGCTAACATTGGCACATGTATGTTTATGCGCAACGTATACTGATTTAATGCACACACACACACACACCTGTATCTCATTTACTCTGAATTCTCCAATTCATCTCTATCCTACTTCATTATCATGTTTTTGTTGTGCATATGTGTTTTGGTTGTGTGCCTTTTGAGTAAGGTGTGTTTTGCCTGTGGGTCCCTGTATGGACTCAGCGTCAGTGTTTGGCTTCAGCACGTCCCCGGTCCTGTGAAAGGGGCGAGGGGTGGAAAGCAGCCCTGGGGCCGGAGTTCCGAGTGGGTGCAGGGACACGGAGAGGGAGTGCCTCGGTCATTGACACTCTGAGGGGCAACAACGACATCCCTCTTCACATGCTCCTGCAACCTATTACCTCTGGGTCCTGCAGCCAACAGAGAGCTTCCAGTCCCGCCCCCACATCACCAGACGACCAGTCAGAGAGCAGCCCCTCTGAGTCCCGCTCTGAGGACGGCTTCCCTTCCCCGAGTGCATTTCCTACCCCCATCCTCCTGGCCCCCCCATCCCCCACGTACTCTGAGGCCCGGCGTCATAGTGACTCTTCTATAGAATCTCCGACGTCGGAAGGCACCAATGGAAGCAGGTTGAAGTCAGTGGAGGCAGCAGTGGGGCGGAGGCACTCGGACCTTAGCACGCTGCAGAGCCTAAACTCTGCCCTTCAACACCACCATCATCATCACCAAGGCGCGCCCAGAAACCACCTGTGCCAGGCCTGCCTCTCTCTGCTGCTGCTGAAGTCACGAGAGGGGGGGCACAAGAAGCACACTGCTTTTCCCTTTCCACCACACCCCTGTGCGTGCCCCCACCGGCACCACCACTTCTCCAGTGGGATGACAACAACTGCAGGGTCAGGAGGGATGAAAGGTCCAAGTCATACAGGAAGTGACTTCTCTGACCTCTCCTTACTACAAAAGAACCTGATGAACATCATCAGCCGTAAAACCACCCCATCCAACCAGGGCCAAGCCTCCCTCCTCCACCTGCCTGCAGCCCAGCAGCCTGTACGGAGCTATGGGGATGGTAGTCTGAAGTTAACCCAGAGAGGCAGCTTCAGTGGTGACCACACAGCACCCCCCTTAGCCAGGCCCACACAGGACCACAAGGCCAGCTACTGTGCTGGGGAGCACCGAGCCACCGGGCCTCCGGGAGTGGTAGGTCCCACAGGGTGACTAGGGCTGCATCTCAATGGTCTGAAGTGTCTTTCTATCCATGTCTCCTTTCCTTCATCTGCACTGAACTGACAACAAAGGATAGGTGAACTTACTGTTGATACCAACAATGATTGTGCTTTCACCTGTCCAGTTCCTTGATGTCAGTGCAGATTTGGTAAAGCAGATGAGAGGGGTCTGCTTTAGACTACTGAGAGGCTCCCAGACCCCTACCCTCAGCTCAAACTCTCACCTGTAGAGCTGACTCCTCCCAGCTTATAGAAGGCGCTACTTTGCATAAGACGGAGCTGATGATTGCTCTAGACCTCACTCCCTCCTTGGGCCAGTAGAGGGCGCTCTGTTTTAATGCAGCCATGGGACTGGGCCCTGCTCTCTCTCTTCCGCTCAGCTTCAAACTACTGTAGAAGTCCATGGTCCCTCCACTGATTCTGTTTGTGCGATTTGGGACAAGCTGGTTCTCTGGAGGGCCATAGCTGCTGCTGTCTACACTAACTCTCTAACCCTTTGCCAACTTCAGCTAGCCTGTTTTAATATCAGCGTCTTCTGTTTCCACTTCACTCACCAAATGCCAATACGCAAAACCCGCCTTTTTACACCCACTCATATCTCCCTGCCCATGGAACGTCCTCAGTGAATGGACAGTTGGCTGCCGCAAACGAAGGGAATGAAAGATGGCTGTGTGTCCCCTCTTCCCCATCCTCTGCCTCCTTATTTTAGTGCACACCTGCTGCCTCTTCTGTTAACCCTGGTCATTGTTTGGGTGTCTTTACAACTTTATTTTAATCCTTCATCCACGCTTTATCATTGACATCCTTTGTTTTTGTCAACTGAACATTTTGGCTCGTGTTTTTCTCTTGTTCAGGATGTCTAGCTATTATTGTTCTCGTTTGTAGATTTAGATATTTGTGTTCTTCCAGAATATTTTTACATCACTGTCAAATACAGAAACTTTTAACGGGGGCCTAAAAGCGCCGCCCAGAGAAGTGACCATCTCTGTCTGTCCTCTAACATGTCCCCATCTCTCCTCTCAGCCCAGTGCTGTGCATGCATTGCTCCAGAACCAGTCATCTCTCCAGGGCCAGCCTGCCTCTGCCCCATCCCTGTACACGCCCCTGCAGTACCTCCAGCCTGGCCACAGCTATCCCGCCAGTCCCCTGGCAGCCCAACAGACGCCTACCGCAGCCGGCTACTCAGCTGCAGCTCTACAACACAGCCCAGCCTCGGCAACTTACTCAGCGTCAAACATTCCTCTGCAACATAACCATACTGGACATAGCTACCCAGCTCCAGCTCTGCAAAAGATGGCAACAGCAGCAAGTCATTCAACTGCAAATGTACCACTTCAACAGCCTGCAGCAAGCTTTTCAGCAGCTACCCTGCCCCTGCAACAGCCGCACACTGCAGCAACTATGCCAATCCAGCAGACACCAACTCCACAGAGCTACGTTGCCCCAACTCCGCAACAAATGACTCAAACTGCTGCAAGCTGCCCAGGTCCATTTCTGCAACAGACTCCAACAGCAGCAAGCTTCTCAGCAGCAGTAGCCATGCCTGTCCAACATACTGTATTGGCAGCTAGCATAGGAAGTGCAACAATACCCTCACAACCAGCTGCACAGAGTTACCCAGCTCCAGTGGAGCGTCTGCGACATCTCGCTCCCCCACAGAGCTATGCATCTGTAGCCCCAACTGTGGTCCACACCGTACATATACCCAGTCTCCCTACTCAGGCTCCCAATGTCGCAACACAGCCTCCAGCTGCTGCTGCGCTTCCCCCAGTCCAGCCTTGCCCAGTGCCACACAGCCTCCCAGCCACAGCCATGCCTCCCATTCTGCAGCCAGGCCAGTCTAGCCCCATGCATCACAGCCAACAGACTGTGCCGGTCCCCATTCAACAGCAACATAGCCAGCCAATGCCCCAGCCCTCAGCACAACACAGCCAACAGCCTGTGCAGGCCCCCATTCAGCAGCACAACCAGCAAACTGTGCAGGTCCCCCTACCCAAACACAGCCAGACAATGGCCCAGCCCACTGTTCAACAGGCTCCAGTCGTCCAGAGCTATCAGTCACCTGCCCATGCTGTGCAGCACGGTTCAACCCTCCAGAGTTACCCCAACGCTGCACCCCTAATGGGGCAACCGAACGCTGCTTCACAGAGCTACCCACCCACAGCCCCACACATAAAACAGGCTGCACCAGTACAAGGCTACACGCCAACGAAACCCAGTGCGATGGGTCAGGCCTATCCATCTGCTCTGACTCCACAGCAGGCTGCAGCCCCTCAGACCTACCCAGTGGCCCCCATAGTGCAACAACAGACTGGGACTGCCACTCCACAGCACAGCCAGGCCCAGCCAGCTCCACTACCACTAGGCCAACAGGTGAGTTTAGATATAGGAGTCAGCCTGAGGTTGACGCTGTGCACTTCTAACCCTTTAACATCAAGGATCTGTTGATGCTCAGTTGCAGATCTTTGTAGATCAAATAATCTATGAAGTACCTTGCTCAGGCTGACCTGAAAAGTAGTGCCGTTCCCGTCGAACGTGGTGGAGAGTAACCGCGCAGTAGTATAGTGTTCCCCTTTTTGAGTCGAGTTACAGTTCTCTGAGTTTCAGTTCTCTGACCCTGTGTCTTCATTCTTCATAGAACCAACCCTGTCTCTACAGCGCCATTTTCCTGAACCGGGTAGATCTCCCTTCCTCTCAATACACGCTGTCTAAATGGGTTAAATAGCACTGTCGGAGGGAGAGAAAACGAATAGGCGTTCTCTGTCAGATAAACATTTGTTTCTGACAAAGCTGTTGGTTTGTTTCGGTGCTCCTGGGATGAGGACCAGCTGCTTAAGTGTATTGTATGTTAGGTGAATCACCAAACTACTAGTGGCCTAATAAAGAGGAGTTTCTTCTGAGAGTGGGCAAATGGAGAGAGATTGGAAACTATAATGAAAACAATAATGGTTGTTTTATCCGCTGCATCCCTTAGCCCCTCAGTCCCTCAGGCCTGTTTTGTCTGTGGAGTGTGCAGCAGTAACAGTAGCAGATGCTGGCTGACTCCTGGCACAGAGACAGGGACAGGATGGGGAAATGTGAGCCTGATTTCTGATTTGGGTCAATAGCAGGAAAAGCAGATGTCCAATTGAGAGATGTAACCGTAGACCTAGCCTCATCCCGCTTAATTTCTCCCCTCTCTCTCCCTCTCTTTCTCTCTCTCGCTCTATTTGTCTATCTGACACTCCCTCGCTTGTGCTGTCTGTAGAATTTTCCTGCTGCTCAAAGCCTTTCCCAGCTCCACCAATCATCATCTAGTCTGCCTTCCCAGGCATCGCTGCCTCAGCAGCTATTGGCTCAGGCCTCTGTCCCTCAGCAGCTGCAGCCACTGCAGATCTCCACCTCTCTGCCACCAACACACCTTTCCCAGGTAACCCCTCCCCTCTCACTTTTACTGCTACCTGTGATGGATTATTCTTTATTCCCTGTCTCTTTCTTTTTGGTACCACATGTAGCCAACTCTATGTAGGTAGATGTGCTTATTGCATTTGACCGCTTAAAAGTATCAAGGACTTTGGTTCTTAGTTGAGCAGCTATTGGGATATATCTTGCTTTGTCTCTAATGGCATCAAATACACCATATTACACAGCTTTTTTTATCAAAAGTTGTGCACTGTATTGGAAATATGCAATTTTTTGCAATTTGCCTTTTGCTTGCCTGATCGGTCTGCAGTATGGAGGTTCCATACTCCAAACCCTGGTCTCTGAGTGCTTTCTTATTCTACCCTTTTCTTATCTTCCTCCCAGTTTTCCTCACCGTATCCCAACATTCAAGTGGTGACCTCTCTGACTGGATTTGACAGCTACCCTCACCCCTGCCCTGTTCCCCAGTCCTACCCCTCCTCTCTGCCCCCTCTCTACCTCTCCCCAGGCCAGCCTGCCACTCTGCCCCCTCTCTACCTCTCCCCAGGCCAGCCTGCCACTCTGCCCCCCTCTGTCTCGTCCCTCGCCCCCTTGCATATAGAGAATGCTCTGGCGCCCCCCACCTCTGTGCCCCCGATATCCTCACACACACCCCTGCTGGCCATGACAGCACCCACACTGCCAAAGCATCAGCAGATGTACCCCGCTGCTCTGCAACAGAGTGTTATGACACACACACACCCTCACACACAGCTCCCCACTCTCACACACCCGGTTCACTCACACCTTGCCTCACTGCCTGGACAACAGAACACACAACCGCAGAATACACTCCACATGCACCCAAACCCTGCTGCTGTACGCCTACCTTTTCAACACGTCACACACCCTACATACTCACACCCCGCTGCTGCACCTGAACTTGCTCTGCCCAGCTTTCTGCCCTTAAGACAGGTAAATATAAGAGGAGGACTGGAATGGAACAAAGGTTTTTGTGTACATGTCTATAAAAACAGAAAAATAATAGCTATGATTATATGTAACTGAGTTTATGTATACAATACACTTACACACACCAATGCCTAGGTTTACCTCCACTGTACTCACATCCTACCATACCCTTGTCTGCACAATATGCCTTAAATCTATTCTACCACGCCCAGAAATCTGCTCCTTTTACTCTCTGTTCCGAACGCACTAGACGACCAGTTCTTATAGCCTTTAGCCGTACCCTTATCTTACTCCTCCTCTGTTCCTCTAGTGATGTAGAGGTTAACCCAGGCCCTGCAGCCCCCAGCACCACTCCCATTCCCCAGGCGCGCTCATTTGTTGACTTCTGTAACCTGTAAAAGCCTTGGTTTCATGCATGTTAACATTAGAAGCCTCCTCCCTAAGTTTGTTTTATTCACTGCTTTAGCACACTTCGCCAACCCGGATGTTCTAGCCGTGTCTGAATCCTGGCTTAGGAAGGCCACCAAAAATCCAGAAATATCCATCCGTAACTATAACATTTTCCAACAAGATAGAACTGCCAAAGGGGGCAGAGTTGCAGTCTTCTGCAGAGATAGTTTGCAGAGTTCTGTCATACTATCCAGGTCTGTGCCCAAACAATTCGAGCTTCTACTTTTAAAAATCCACCTTTCCAGAAATAAGTCTCTCACCGTTGCCGCTTGACCCCCTTCAGCCCCCAGCTATGCCCTGGACACCATATCTGAATTGATTGCCCCCCCGACCGTCCTACAATCTAAGCTAGATGCTCTCAATCTCACACAAATTATCAAGGAAACTACCAGGTACAACCCTAAATCTGTAACCATGGGCACCCTCTTATATCATCCTGACCAACTTGCTCTCTAAATACACCTCTACTGATTTCAACAAGGATCTCAGCGTTCACTGCCTCATTGCCTGCGTGTGTAATGGGTCCGCGGTCAAACGATCACCCCTCATCACTGTCAAACGCTCCCTAAAACACTTCAGCGAGCAGGCCTTTCTAATCGACCTTGGCCCGGGTATCCTGGGAGGATATTGACCTCATCCCATCAGTAGAGGAAGCCTGGTTGCTTTGTAAGTGCTTTCCTCACCATCTTAAATAAGCATGCCCCGTTCAAAAAATGTAGAACTAAGAATAGATATAGCCCTTGGTTCACCCCAGACTTGACTGTCCTTGACCTGCACAAAAACATCCTGTGGCGTTATGCATTAGCATCGAATAGCCCCCACGATATGCAACTTTCAGGGAAGTCAGGAACAAATATACTCAGTCAGTTAGGAAAGTTAAGGCTAGCTTTTTCAAACAGAAATTTGCATCCAGTAGCACTAATTCCCAAAAATTTTGGGACACTAAAGTCTATGGAGAATAAGAGCACCTCCTAGCTGCCCTCTGCACTGAGGACAGGAAACACTTTCACCACCGATAAATCAACGATAATCGATCATTTCAATAAGCATTTTTCTACCCCTACCCCGGCCAACATCTCAGCGCCTCCTGCAGCAACTTTACCAAGCCCCCCCCCCCCTGCTTCTCCTTCGGAGATACTCTAGACCCAAACTGTTACAGACCTTTATGCATCCTGCCCTGCCTTTCTAAAATCTTCGAAAGCCAAGTTAACAAACAGATCAACGACCATTTCGAATCCCACCGTACCTTCTCCACTATGCAATCTTGTTTCCGAGCTGGTCATGGGTGCACATCAGCCATGCTCAAGGTCCTAAACGATATCATAACCGCCATCGATAAAAGACAGTACTGTGCAGCCGTCTTCATCGACCTGGCCAAGTCTTTCGACTCTGTCAATCACTGCATTCTTAACGGCAGACTCAATAGCCTAGGCTTCTCAAATGACTTTCTCGCCTGGTTCACCAACTACTTCTCTGATAGAGTTCAGTTTGTCAAATCGGAGGGCCTGTTGTCCGGACCTCTGGCAGTCTTTATGGGTGTGCCACAGGGTTCAACTCTCGGGCCGACTCTTTTCTCTGTATATATCAATGATGACGCTCTTGCTGAGGGTGAGTCTCTGATCCACCTCTACGCAGACGACACCATTCTGTATACATCTGGCACTTCTTTGGACACTGTGCTAACAAACCTCCAAACGAGCTTCAATGCCATACAACACTCCTTCCGTGGCCTCCAACTGCTTTTAAATGCTAGTAAAACGAAATGCATGCTCTTCAACCGATTGCTGCCCGCAATGTCATTTACAAAATAGTCTCCAACACTCTACTCAGACTACATCCAGTTTGCTATTACAGTGCCATCCATTTTGTCACCAAAGCCCCATATACTACCCACCACTGCGACCTGTATGCTCTCGTTGGCTGGCCCTCACTACATACTCGTCGCCAAACCCACTGGCTCCAGGTCATCTATAAGTCTATGCAAGGTAAAGCCCCGCCTTATCTTAGCTCACTTGTCACCATAGCAACACCCACCCGTAGCACGCGCTCCAGCAGGTATATTTCACTGGTCATCCCCAAAGCCAACACTTCCTTTGGCCGCCTTTCCTTCCAGTTCTCTGCTTCCAATGACTGGAACGAGTTGCAAAAATCACTGAACCTGGAGTCTTATATCTCCCTCTCCTAACTTTAAGCATCAGCTGTCAGAGCAGCTTACCGATCACTGGACCTGTACACAGCCAATCTGTAAATAGCACACCCAACTACCTCCTCCTCATATTGTTACTTTTCCTCTTGCTCTTTTTCACCCCAGTATCTCTACTTGCACATCATCATCTGCACATCTATCACTCCAGTGTTAATGCTAAATTGTAATTATTTTTGCCTCTATGGCCTATTTATTGCCTTACCTCCCTACTCTTCTACATTTACTTCCATTTGTAAGTACAACAGCCCCACAACATCACAGATCCACCACCATACTTCAGTGGATCACCATGTCTCTTTTTATGCCAATCCCACCTTTGGTGTTTGTTGCCAAAAAGCTCTATTTTAGTCTCATCAGACCATAGAACCTGATTCCAATCTAAGTTCCAATTACATAGATTTTTCTATTGTGTTATTGACTGTACGTTGGTTTATGTGTAACTCTGTGTTGTTGTTTTTGTCGCACTGCTTTGCTTTATCTTGGCCAGGTCACAGTTGTAAATGAGAACGTGTTCTCAACTGGCCTACCTGGTTAAATAAAGAATAAAAATACAAATAAATAAATGTGAAGTCCTCCACCAATATATGTCCCTCCCTACATCAGCAGGTCCAGCAGCAGGCCAAGGCCCAGCTTCCAGATGCCGTCCCCTTTGCACAGCCTTCCCAGCCTGCAGTTTTCTCCCCTCCAATACAGACTGTGCCGGACCCTGGCACAGGTACTGCCGCAACCCAGCTTGACCTCAACCAGAACCCCAGCCAAACCCAGTCCCAGCATCAGGCCCAAGGCCAGAGCCAACCACAGGCTCCAGCTCCACTACCCCCTGACTCCCAGACAGCAGCCCCTTGGCCTGCCAGCACCAGCCTGACTCAGCAGAACCAGGCCAGTGCCAGCAGCTGCTCAGGGACCACACTCACCTTGGGACAGGCTCAAACAGAGTCCAATCTGGAGGTATGGAGGACTGACCAATACGTCCCCTCCCTAAGCCCTTGAATCTCAGTCCCTCAATTCTCCCCTTTCTCAGCCCCTCCCTGACCCTCCCTCTACTTTTTCCTAAAACAGCATCACCAATATCTCTGCACCCCAAGTCTCCTCCCCAACTTTCCCTGCACACTCATCTCCGTTTATGACTTCGCTAATAATGACACAATCCATGTTTACGCCCCAACCCTTCTTTCAAAGCATGAACATACTCACTTTGTTGTCTGCAGGATCCTGGTGCAGAGAAGCAGGCTTCAGGGGCCAGCTACTCCTACGACAGGTATGAGCTGACTCAACTCTTCAACTCTTCTGATGGATATCTGGTGCAGAGATTTGGTGGTGTTAGGAGAGACCATGGAGAGTTCAGTGATGCCTATCATTCTCGTCTCTCAGGATGAGGGTAATGTAACAACCTCAGACATAAAGGCATAGTTGGGCAACACGGAACCTTGGTAAAAACCCCGGCCAAACCGTAGGCACGAATGGTGAACTGACAGTGCATACAGCTCACTCACTCGCTTTGCAGACATAAGGGCAACCAGTACAGCGGTCTTAAAGGAGAGATATTTAATCTCCTCGTTTTCCAGCAGCTCAAAAGGCTGCTGTAAAATAGCCTCAAGCACAATAGACAAATCCCATGACGGGACTAAAGGCTTTGGAACTGGATATAAGCGACATAATGGGGTGTATTGTTGAAGCCTATATGACCGGCCGAGATAGCGGCAAGATAGGCCTTAAGTAAAGAAGTAGTTTTGGGGGTTATCTGTACTTTACTCTTTATATTTTTGACTACTTTTACTTCACTACATTCCTAAAGAATTGTATTTTATTCCATACATTTTCCTTGACACCCAAAAGTACTTTTTGAATGCTTAGCTGGACAGGAAATTGGTCCAATTCATGCACTTATCAAGGGAACACGTGGTCATCCCTACTGCCTCTGGTCTAGCGGACTCACTAAACACAAATGCATTGTTTGTAAATGATGTCTGAGTGTGCCCCTGGCTACCAATGCATTTTCAAAAGAAGAAAATGGTGCTGTCTGCTTTGCTTATAATAAGGAATTTTTTAACTTTTGATATTTAAGTATATTTAGAACCAAATACTTCTAAACTTTTACTCAAGTAGTATTTTACTGGGTGACTTTCACTTTTACTTGTGTAACTTTCTATTAAGTTATGACAATTGGGTACTTTTTCCACCACTGGCTTCATAATGTAAAGTAATGTGACAGGTGAAATTAAGCACGCAATCTGCTTTATCGCCTAACGTATTGCATAGGTTGACTGCAGCTATTTACTTAAAGTAGCTACAAATATATATTGTTTTTTTTTTTTAATTCGAAGAAATAGTTAACGGTATTGAAAAACCAAACCGGGAATTTGGAAATAGCTACGGGATATATGATATACCCAATCCATTTTTCCTCCATCCCAACTGAGGGGCCTTTGTCAATGGCAAACTGTAAATATTGGCCGGGGAGGGGCATGACTTCACTCGTTGGCTCTTGTTACATTAGGTTAGAAGGCTCTTTTTCAAAGCGATTTCAGTTGTCAATGTGCTGCGTTGTGAAAATAAAAAGATATCATTCTTAATTCATGGCATGTTTTTTTATTTTTTTATCTGAATGTTAAATAGACATATAGAGAAATTAATTCATGGAAGAAAGGGGAATAGCGTATACTACTCTGGAGTCATAAAAACAATTAAATCAATACATTTTATTTGGCGGGGCACAGATCGGCTCTCAGAACAATTCAATGTGGGTGGGTCGGGTTGCGGAGAAGAATCTACCCTGTTGTCCAGTATCGGGTGGGGCTCGGAATTGATGCGGCAGGCACTGGGCGGGTGCGGCTAAAAAAAAAAAAACTGGTGCATGTTCATATTGGTAGCTAGCTACGCTTGATATTCGCTCGTATCTCATATCTTAGCACCATGTTTATCTAGCCAGCTAGCTAGCATAGTAGCTAATATAGCTAGCTAGTTAACACCACAGATAAAAGGATTAGTTATTGTAATCTTTGCCAACAGGTCACATCTGTTTAGCTAGCTTGCTTATTGCATGCATGTCTGGGCACGTTGACACAAGCCTTATTATTAGTGAATTAGCAAAACAAATATTTTCAACAGGAGTTAAATTTTGTTTGTTGTGTCAATTAATCCATTTCTCAATACCGCAACTTCCTGTTGGTGAATTTGCTGGCTTGCTGCTGCCGATTTTCCCAGCTAGACATTCCTCAACATTGTGCAGTGCTCGTGGCTCAGGCGGTGAGTGGCGGCTGGCACAGCAGCTATGTAGCTGGACTATCGGCAAAACCCATAGAGAAGGGCCGATAGACTAGAAAAAGGCAATATTGGCCCGATTTATATCGGCTAGGCCAATTTTAGAGGTCATTCTCTAGTTTAGGATATACTGTAGGCCTACCAATTTGTCTACTTAACCTACCAAATCTGGATATTGTTTCTTCAACCTAATATAACTGTTAGAAAGATATGTGTTGTAACAAGACCCTTGTATCGTGTTAGGATAAACAATTTCCCGTGAGTGCGTGCGGGCCTACATTCATCTTGACCTTGATGAACCACCTTGTTAAACTTTTATTTTGATATGCACATACGGTCGTCAATATCGGCCAACCCTGATAATTGAGCATCCGAGAAGTGAATACACTGTTCAAGCACCATGTTCAGGCGTTCAGCACTATCTCAAGCCATTGTATTTATAATGAGTTGGACTGTATAGTATGTCTCGTTCACTTTTTTTCCCCATCTTTCATGAACCAGTGTGAACTCCGACGCCACCTCAGGGAAGGAGATGAGCGACGGTAACGAGGGGACGCACGGATCAGGGAAGGGCGAGGGGAAGGTCCGGAAACACCACCGCCGCTCCACGCGCACCCGCTCACGCCAGGACAAGGTCAACAAGCCCAAACTCAGCATGCTCAATGTGAGTACCGCGCCATCCAGTTACAGTAGTCTTAGTAGATCAATCGGCACACGTCCATGTCTCTGACACCTGTTTCTACCCTGGACAGGTGTGTTATACAGGGGATAAGATGGTGGAGTGTCAGCTGGAGACACACAACCACAAGATGGTTACCTTCAAGTTCGACCTGGACGGAGACGCACCTGAGGAGATAGCCACTTACATGGTACGGTTAGAGTACAGTCGTGGCCAAAAGTTTTGAGAATGACAAATATTAATTTTGACAAAGTTTGCTGCTTCAGTGTCTTTAGATATTTGTCAGATGTTACTATGGAATAGTGAAGTATAATTACAAGCATTTCATAAGTGTCAGGCTTTTATTGACAATTACTTGAAGTTGATACAGAGTCAATATTTGCAGTTGTGTAACGGCAGTCCTCCTCCTCTTCATCTGACGAGGAGGAGTATGGAGGGAACCAAGGCGCAGCGTAGTGAAAAGACATATTTTATTAACGAAACACGAACTTGATTAAACTAACAAAAAACAACAAACGGTGTAAACAGACCTAGACGACGTACTTACATAAAACAAGAAAAACACACGAATAGGAACATAGGCTACACAAACCGAACAAACCGTAAACAGTCCCGCGTGGTGTACAGACACAGACACGGAAGACACTCACCCCCCACGAACACTGTGACAACGCCTACCTAAATATGACTCTTAATTAGAGGAACGCCAAACACCTGCCTCTAATTAAGAGCCATACCAGGCAACCCAAAACCAACACAGAAACAGAAAACATAGAATGCCCACCCAACCTCACGTCCTGACCAACTAACACACATAACAAACTAACAGAAATAGGTCAGGAACGTGACAAGTTGACCCTTCTTTTTCAAGACCTTTGCAATCCGCCCTGGCATGCTGTCAATTAACTTCTGAGCCACATCCTGACTGATGGCAGCCCATTCTTGCATAATCAATGCTTGGAGTTTGTCAGAATTTGTGAGTTTTCCTTTGTCCACCCGCCTCTTGAGGATTGACCACAAGTTCTCAATGGGATTAAGGTCTGGGGAGTTTCCTGGCCATGGACCCAAAATATCAATGTTTTGTTCCCCGAGCCATTTAGTTATCACTTTTGCCTTATGGCAAGGTGCTCCATCATGCTGGAAAAGGCATTGTTCGTCACCAAACTGTTCCTGGATGGTTGGGAGAAGTTTGTCTCTTTATTCATTGGCTGAAAAGCAACCCCACACATGAATGGTCTCAGGATGCTTTACTGTTGGCATGACACAGGACCGATGGTAGCACTCACCTTGTCTTCTCCGGACAAGCTTTTTTCCAGATGCCCCAAACAATCGGACAGGGGATTCATCAGAGAAAAGGACTTCACCCCAGTCCTCAGCAGTCCAATCCCTGTATCTTTTTCAGAATATCAGTCTGTCCCAGATGTTTTTCCTTGAGAGAAGTGGCTTCTTTGCTGCCCTTCTTGACACCAGGCCATCCTCCAAAAGTCTTCGCCTCACTGTGCGTGTAGATGCACACACACCTGCCTGCTGCCATTCCTGAGCAAGCTCTATACTGGTGGTGCCCCGATCCCGCAGCTGAATCAACTTTAGGAGACGGTCCTGGCGCTTGCTGGACTTTCTTGGGTGCCCTGAAGCCTTCTTCACAACAATTGAACCGCTCTCCTTGAAGTTCTTGATGATCCGATAAATGGTTGATTTAGGTGCAATCTTACTGGAAGCAATGTCCTTGCCTGTGAAGGCCTTTTTGTGCAAAGCAATGATGACACCACGTGTTTCCTTGCAGGTAAACATGGTTGACAGAGGAAGAACAATGATTCCAAGCACCACCCTCCTTTTGAAGCTTCCAGTCTGTTATTCGAATGCAATCAGCATGACAGAGTGATCTCCAGCCTTGTCCTCATCAACACTCACACCTGTGTTAACGAGAGAATCACTGACATGTCAGCTGGTCCTTTTGTGGCAGGGCTGAAATACAGTGGAAATGTTTTTTGGGGATTCAGTTCATTTGCATGGCAAAGAGGGACTTTGCAATTAATTGCAATTCATCTGATCACTCTTCATAACATTCTGGAGTATATGCAAATTGCCATCATACAAACTGAGGCAGCAGACTTAGTAAAAATGTATATTTGTGTCATTCTCAACTTTTGGACACGACTGTAGACCCTACTCTAGCACAGAAGCAAGCTGCAGTTTCCATGCCACTAATGGGAGGGGTGGGGGACATTTTTCTTCCCTTCACACACCTCCAAAGACTTGTGAAAACCTCCACAACCAAGGGATCCCCCCCCCACACACACAAACTTTAGAAATCTTGAATATCTATCACAATCTAAACACCTACACAGATGCCCACTTATTAACAAACACCCCAGAAAACCTCTGTTACCCCTTTCCGCCTGCCTTCTAAATTCGGTGTGTGTGCTCTCTATGCCTGCTAGCTCTAAGTGAGGGAGATGCTCTTTGATGTTCCAGGGCACTGAAACTCTGTGTAATGCTGTTCTTCACTGCACTGCAGCAAAACCTCTCCCCTCGCTCACTACAAACCCGATCCCTGTTGATTTTGGACCGATATGCTTTTTTGTACGTGGATTACACTTTGTTGCACATCATTTTTCGTTTAATTCCCCCAAAATCTAAATATTTTTCCAAAACTGCTGCCTCTGGCCGTGCTTTGAATAGGCAGGTTTCATACACTTTCACATAGGCCTCGCCCAATTTTATTTATTATATATTTTACCCCCTTTTTTTCTCCCCAATTTCGATCTTGTCTCATCGCTGCAACTCCCAAACAGGCTCGGGAGGCGAAGGTAGAGTCATGCGTCCTCCAACACATGACCAGCCAAACCGCGCTTCTTAACACCCGCCCGCTTACCCCGGAAGCCAGCGTTCACCTGACAACCGAGGTCAGCCTACAGGCGCCCGGCAAGGAGTCGCTAGAACGCGTTGAGCCAAGTAAAGCCCCCCAGACAATCCCATCCCTAACCCGCTGGGCCAATTGTGCGCAGCCCTATGGGACTCCCGATCACGGCCAGTTGTGATACAGCTCGAGAACAAACCAGGGTCTGTAATGACGCCTCTAGCACACCACTGCGCGAAGGCCTAGCCCAATTTTTATCGAAAGACAGTCCAGACTTGACTGTTTATTATACATTTTTTAGGGGATTTGACATTGATGGATGGTGTCTATTTTTGTCTGTTAGGTGGAGAACGACTTCATCCTGCTCCTGGAGAAGGAGATGTTTATAGAGCAGTTAAAGGATATTGTGGACAAGGCTGAGGACATGCTGAGTGAGGACACGGAGGGGGAAAGGATCTCTGACCACGTGGGCAGTCCCCAGCAGAGCCACGGAGCAGTCATACTGGGGGGAGAGGTGAGGAGGGATGGAGGGATTTTGAAGTAACAGAGTTATGGGGGAGAGGTGCAGGTGGCCAGTCTCAGATGCATCGTCCAACACTCAAGATTACTTAGTGAACAGGGCAGCCAACAAACCACTGCCAAGATAGAAGCGTTGTTGCTGATGGGACACTTTTGGCTAACCTAATTTGTCAGCCGGGGCCAACACAGTGACATTGCTGAGAGAACCCTTTCAAGCTTCATTGTCTCCAAGTTATACTCTTGAGTGCCAGCCATTTATACCGATTCTCTCCCTTTTTAGGGGTCAAAGACGGCTACACCTAATTCACCACAACTTGTGTACCAGCAGAACGGTAGGGCTTCGCTACCTCCTGGCGTGAAGGTGAAGGATTTTGCTCTAGCCCAGCTGTAACATCGATACAGAAAATTAACTAATCATGGTCTTCAAATCAGTTTTAATGATGCATGTAACATAAGTTGGAACAAATGGTCTTGCAGGACCCCTAATATACAATCTTATCTCCAACGCACTACAGAATCATTACATAGTACATTACAGTCTCTCTGTGACTCTGGTGAAGCTCAGACATAGCAAATTTCCTGCCTCAGTAGATTTGTATGCTCTGGGAGGTTATTGTGGTCAGGAGTGATGGAGAGGAGGATTAGAGGATGACTGTGTTATATCTCTCTCTAGCTCTCAATCGCTCTTTCCTTTTACATCTCTGTCCTATCGTTACTCAGTCCTATCTTTGCGTCTCCCCCAATCAATCTCTCCATCTCCCATTCTCTTCCTCTAAACATAATTTGATAGAGATGCTCACAAATTCATATCAACTATCTGTGGATCATCTGCATTTGAGTGCATATCTGTCTTTCTCTATAGAGCTATCTTACTGTTGCTACTATATCTGTATCTATGAGTGTGTTTCTTTGTCTGTGTCCTTGGCAGTCCTCCACACTGGGAAGCGCTGGTTCATCATATGCCCCGTGGCCGAGACGCCCACGCCAGACAGAGAGAGGACTTCATCAGACACCTCTACAACCAAGGGTGCACACACCCATCCATACACACACGTACACACAATCAAACGTGCGTACACACACACGCGCACATATGCCATGCAGGTGTTGGAGGGCCAGTAGGAGGCACTCTTTCCTCTGGTCTAAAAAATATCCCAATGCCCCAGGGCAGTGATTGGGGACAATGCCCTGTGTAGGGTGCCGTCTTTCGGATGGGACGTTAAACGGGTGTCCTGACTCTCTGAGGTCATTAAAGATCCCATGGCACTTATCGTAAGAGTAGGGGTGTTAACCCCGGTGTCCTGGCTAAATTCCCAATCTGGCCCTCAAACCATCATGGTCACCTAATAATCCCCAGTTTACAATTGGCTCATTCATCCCCCCTCCTCTCCCCTGTAACTATTCCCCAGGTCGTTGCTGCAAATGAGAACGTGTTCTCAGTCAACTTACCTGGTAAAATAACGGTAAAATAAAAATAAATAAATAAAAATGTACGAGTAGGATCACACACACACAGCAGAGTGGGTGAATAAACCTGTGTATTAGTGTCTGCGTGTCTGAGCTAATGTGTGTGTTGTATGTGTGCGTGAGGGTCAGTTATGTAATGCAAGTGCTGTGGTGAAAGGTAGGCTTTTGCACTCCAACTGACAGAGCTCTGATTGGGGAAGACAAGTGATGACGCAATACCCTCACACACCAACAGGACATCCATCTCCTTGACTCCACTCTTTTATTTCATCTCTCTTTAACTGCTTCTCTTCTCACCTCTCTCCCCTACAGAGGCTCCTGTCACATCATTGTCTAGGTCCAGTTGCAGTACTACTCCGCCAGTGTCTGCCCCAACTCCTGTTCTTGCCCTGACCACCACATCCCCTACTCCAGGCCCCTCTGCACCTCAAAGCTCTGCCCAGTCTCAGGACACCAATGTGGGCATGGCCAGAGTTCAGCAGCCCCAGGCCTCTGGAACCAAACCCTCCACCACCAGTGCTACGGCTGCTGCCATGGGCCGTCGCAACTCTCTTTCAGGCAGCGAACCCTGCATCTCCATGGTAACAGACATCCCATGCTGCCCCATCGTCCCACCTGTGTCCCTGGATGTGAGTGGGGCGGGACAAAAAGGGATGAGTGGCACTTCCTCATGTCTACCCAATCAGGAGGCCAGCCTGTCAGGAGACCCGCCCCCTCCCCTGGGCTCCCACCAGCCAGTGGTCCTGCAGCAGCCCTATGCCATGCAAAGCATGGTGGGTGGAGGAGGTGGAGCCACAACACCATCACAGCCCCAGAGTCCCGCCCACCAGGCGTCCCAGCAGCAGGATGGACCTGGGGGGTCTGGGAGTGGAGGTGGTTGCGGCCTGGGGGAGTCTGATGGAGAGGGCCCACCCAGGGTAGAGTTTGTGGACCGTACCATCAAGACTCTGGATGAGAAGCTGAGGAACCTGCTGTACCAGGAGTACACCCAATCTGCTCCCTCCAGCACCGCCTCAGACCTCCAGGGCTCCATCACAGAGGGGGTCAGCTCTCCCCCTGTCTCTGACTGCCAGACCACCTCTGGGGGGGGGCTCCCCAGGAAGGGAGAGGTGCTGGTAAAGATGCACTGTGTTTCTGTGTCCGCCAGATATTCGGATTGGGGCAGCAGCAGCGTTTTATCTGATGGGAGGGGTTTGTGTTTGTGTGAATCCTTGGTGTAATATTGATTCAGCCATTGAATGTAATCACTGGCCTTTAGAGTGACTGATACTGCATTTAGCAGAGGAAGTAGAGCTCAGGGCTGCTGGCCAGATAGTGCATTATACTCTGCACCCCTGGCAGTTTGATCTCTTGATGCGGGTTGAGTGGTGTGTGTGTGTGTGTGTGTGTGTGTGTGTGTGTGTGTGTGTGTGTGTGTGTGTGTGTGTGTGTGTGTGTGTGTGTGTGTGTGTGTGTGTGTGTGTGTGTGTGTGTGTGTGTGTGTGTGTGTGTGGGCGCCGATATGTTTAGACAAAGCAGGCGTCATAGAAGGATAATGGCTAGACTGATTCACAACCTGTAACCCTGGTGTACCATTTGACTGAATGTAATGTTTTTTTCATTGTTTTTTAATGTTTTTTTCATTCAATATTTATTTCTCGTTTTCAGCCTCAGATTCCTGAGCGTACTGAAAGTTTGGGTACACTGAGTGACTCTGCAGGTAAATTACATCACAAACACAATTGTGTTTTATATTATGTATTGTGGAGTATTCATTTGTACTATTTAGGATAACCCCCCCCCCCCCCCAAAGTGATTCCCACTTTTTAAATGTTGATCTTGAATTGTATTTTGTTAAGGATTGTTGAACAGGAGAGACTGTGTGGGCAGTTCCAGTTCCTACGTCTCCAAGAGCCGCTTTCAGGTAACCATCTACTTTAATCCCTCTCACTTAAACGAAGACAAACATTCTGAATACGACAAACTCTCTTCAATAAACTACATTTTACTTTCATTAAATTGAACAAATTTTATGTAACTGTTTGTCAAGATTTAGATCTATTAAACAATTAAATCAGTTAATTGAGAATTATTCAGTTTACGGCCTAGTTTTTTTTTATAGTTTATTTGGATTCTATTTGATCACTATGTCCTCCAGATCATCCCCACTCCTCCGGACGTCATCCGTCGTTTAGAGAACAGCAGAAGTGGCAGCTCCCCGGCTCCCTCTAGTGGTTTGGTGGGCTCTCGCGCCGCAGCCGAGGGGGGCGGCCCACGAGACCAGGGGTGTATGGTCGTGGGTAGGTTCTCAGTGATGACCACTGAAGAGGATGCGGAAAACGCGCCCAAACCCCCCTGTAGTAACCGCTACTCAGCCCCCCCAGACTTGTACCAGGACGCCACCGCCTCTAGCCCCAACGCCACCCCCATCCTGCGCCCACGTGCCCACACTGCTGACGCTGCCACCAACCACTCCTTTCACTTCGACTCTGACTCGGGGGAGGAGGACACCAGTAGTTTAGCCCCTCCCCTTGCCTACCACAAGACTCCGACTCATGCCCTCCCGGAACACAGCGGAAGTGACCTCATGAAGAGGGCGGTGGCCTTCCTGCGCCGCACCCGCCGCAGCAGTGTGCAGAGCTCGGATTCGCCGAGCCGGCAATCTGTGGTAGCTAATGGCCACGCCATCTCGCCGCCTGGACCCGGCCATGTATCATACGTCAGCAGTGACAACGACTCTGAGTTTGAGGATGCGGACATGAGGAAGGAGCTGCAGAGGCTGAGGGAGAAGTATGTGCACACACATATGCATTCATAGTCATACACACACACACACACACAAAGGGTCAAAGTCAACCCATTGATATATAGAAAACTATAAACCATTGTAATCTTCATAGCCCTGGATAGGTTTGTAGCCCATTAAACACTGCAGAGTGGTTTAACAGCTAGTTAGTGAACTTTTAAAATTGTACGAGACAGTTAAATGACAGTTCCTGTGTCAGTTAAAGAGCGAAATGGAATTTCGGATTTTTTTCGGAAATGGATTTTCCCTTTCTCAATCTCTCTTTTTTTTTCTCCTCAGACACATGAAGGAGATCTCTGAGCTGCAGGCGTTCCAGAGGAGTGAGATAGAGCGTCTGTATAAAGAGCTGGGGAAAGCCCTGCCGCCTGGTGTAGGCCAGCTGCACGCTGCGCCCCCTAGTGGCCGCAGGCGCAAGGTCAGCAAACACAAGCTGAAGGCAG
Source organism: Salvelinus fontinalis (assembly GCF_029448725.1). Lineage (NCBI taxonomy): Eukaryota > Metazoa > Chordata > Actinopteri > Salmoniformes > Salmonidae > Salvelinus > Salvelinus fontinalis. The sequence goes on from NC_074695.1 coordinate 47,448,694, forward strand.
GCAAGCTGCTCAACCCCATGGTGCAGCAGCTGAAAAACAGCCTGAATACCACCACAACCGGTGAGAGGAAATGTGTCAGAGTGGTGAGAAGAGGGTAGAGGGGTGTGTGGTGGATAGAGTGAAAGGTGGGATGAGGAGGAAAAGAGTGACATGTCTCTGTGAGAGAGGGGCAGGGAATGGAAGCGAGAAAGGTGTTTGTGAGCAGTCCCGAGAAAGGGGAATTGAGTGAGGAAGATTGGGAGGATTTGGAAATGTGGTAATAACAAGAAATGAATCACCAATTCACCCTAAAACTGTTTCTGTGGCTTATCCAGTATTTCTCTCTCAAGGTGAGAGTGCACCGAGCTCGTCTGGCTCTCCAGCTAAGAGCTCCATTGTGTCTGACGGCTCGGCCCGCTCCAGTGGCAGCAGCAGCAGTACCAGCGGCAGTCGGCCCAGCAAGGCCCCAGAGCCTGTCCAGACCCAGCAGCCCTGCTCTCTCAAGGGCTCGTTCTCTTCTGACAACATCTACGGTGGAGGCATGGCCACACACGTAGGCCCAGGCCAAGGTACCTGCACACACATGCATGGCATACAGGACAAGTTATACACACACTGTGGCATACCACACACAGTACACTTCCACAGTGAGGAGTACCACACACATTTGGTGCTTAGTAAGATTCAAACACACACATAGGATTCACGCAATATACCAAATGCAAATACACCCAAACACGTGTCACTCCCTGAGATGTGGACACGAACTCAAACACCCATTTGTACTGAGGAACAACCAACAGCTCAGCTTAATCTGCTGTAGAATTCTAAACTCTCTAATATTCTAAGTTGTGTCTAAACCGGTCTCATTAGTCTCATAAGGGGACGTGGAAACTGCCACATTGAGAAAAAGTCATGATTGTCAGTCTATCGAAAGCAAATGTTTTTAGGCAAACGTATACGAGGGGGTGCCCCTCATCACACATTTCTCTTCCATAATACCGCCACGATACTGCATGACTTCTGAGGTGTCAATGGAAGCTGTCTTCAAGCACTGGTCACAGATCAGTTTAACAGTCCTCATGGTGAAGGTGAAGGATGCATTTGGGAAAGTAACCTGATCTTAGACCAGTGCATAGTGATAACTTGTCCATTTTTAGTGAATGTGAGGGCTGTCTCCTGTTGCTGGTTTAACCCATGTGACTGTACCCTGTACTGGTGCTGCGGCTGTTAGTGGTGGGGGTTTCTCATCCCAAAGCTCTGTGCACTTTTACAGAAGTGTTTCTCTCTCTGTTTCTTCTCTTCTTCCCTCTTATATTCATTTTTACAGGCTGGACGGTATACCACCAAACGTCAGAGAGAGTGACCTATAAATCTAGTAGCAAACCACGCGCTAGATTCCTCAGTGGACCCGTGTCTCTGTCCATCTGTTTGTATTTGTTATTTTCTACTTTTCCTCACTCATCTCATCCCTCTCTCTTCTCTTTATTTCACTTCTATCTCTTCTATCGACCAGACTGTTGTTTTTGTGTTTTTTAGATAGTGGATCCTCCCCTTCCTCCCCCTCCGTGTCCCCCAACACAAGCATATGTCAGCTATTGTGTATGTTCCTCATAGCTTTCTCCCCCTCAGCCCTAAGTTGTTATGTGTTTAGACATCACTCCATGCAAATGCTTTGTGCACTGCCTCTGGCTTTAAACAGACTCCAAAAAGCATAGTGTATGTCATAAAGCTCGTCTTCTCCAAAGATTGGCTATGCTAGACCCCGAAACCTGAGCGTGTGTGTGTGTGTGTGTGTGTCCGCCAAAGCTTTTGTATCCTATGTGTGTTTTAATTGACTCACTTCCTTAATTGTGAGGCGCATCAGCTCAAGTCTACAACCCATCTGTATACCAAGACTAAAGCCAGCTCTCCCCTGATAGCCCAGCCATGTTCCATAGAGGCTTGCTGTGGTAGAGGAGGTGCCTCTTTCTCGGTCTCATGTTTGGACTGGGAGGACGTGCAATGGTGCAGACAGGTGGGAGGCAGGGCACTGTCGGAGACTGGCTCCTGCAAAAAGGCTGTATCATCAATACTATCTACTTCTGTTTCCTCCTTCTCCTGCATGTCTTGATAAACGCTGACTCTGATGTGCTCAGGCTGTAGTATCTCTGTGCTCTTTGGTTCCGATTTTTTTGGGGGTTCCTTTGTTATGTTTCACAGGCGTTCTTGTACATACTGGTAGTTGCACTGTTCTATGTTTAGGAATGAGCTTCAGGGATCTCGTTTACTCTACTACTTACAGCATTGACCGTTCACTAATTTGTGTCTCCGCTCATTTAAAATGATTATATGCAAACCGTATAGTTTTACTCTCAACTGCCATTGTGCAGTTGGGTTATCCATTGTGACGTTTAGCATACCGTGTACAAACCGAAGTAAAAGGAGCCTGACATATTGACGGTATTACTGAAACAATGACTTATTCCAAGTAAGTTTTTCAAGGAACGTTCTAGACATGAAAATAGGACATGACGGGGTTACTAGGACCATATAATAGGAAGCTCTGAGTGACCTATGACCATGTTGACATGCCCCGCCTTACTGGGGTCTTCGCCAAACCCCCTGTACTGTACTGTGGACCAGCATACCCACGGCCTAGGCTTCTTTTTATTTTCCAGGCCTCATGCATTTTCTTTTCTTTTGGAGGTGACGGCACAATTTAAGAGTCTTTCCCCCACTCCCATTTACTTCTCACTGATTTTAAACCCCCTTCTCCTTCCTCCTCCTTTTTTCCCTCTTGTCTCTCTCCCTAACTGATATTGATAGCTGTGTGTGGCTTTTCAGCAGCTTGTCCACAGACCAGCGGTGTACCGGCCTAACTGTTTCTGTCTCTGTGCTGTTTTACCTTTTTATAGGGTCCACACTGAAACGACTATGTCTAGGCAAAGAGCGCAGTAGTAGTAACTATCTCATTTACTTTCTTCTTTCTCTGTCCACTTCGCTCTCTCTTTTTTTTTTATCTCTGTTGGCATGAGCAGCCTTGGTTTATATTCACGTGTTGAGTTTGGCAGTCTGAAAAAAAACATGCCAGGTGTTGTCGGAAAGATGTTGTCGTGGGCACTGTTGCACGAGGAGTGTCACCTTCATGAATTTCTTTTTTTTTTTTTTTTTTTTTTTTTGGTAGTGCATGGCGGTGTTTGTCCTAAATGTCTGAGTGCTGAATAATGTGACGTGTGTGTGGTTGTTTGTATCAGCATTAATGGTTTCTGTTTTGTCTTACTGTGGTGGAAGGGGGTTGGTTGGGTGGGTCGTTGGGATTCAACCATGCTGTAATCCTTTGGCTGCTAGGTTTGAGAACCTACACATGTGCTGACCAGTTGAATGAGATCACATGTCAAATCCACATTATTTTCAGCTGATCTTTCTCCACAAAACAATTACCACTCAAAGTGACATTTTACGGTCCACTTTTAGTTGACCTATTTGATATTTTAATAAATATGCAGGCTCTATAAAGGCTGATGGTGGTTAAAGTGACATGGATAACTGTTAAAAGGCCTAACCGCAGCCAATCGATTCCATCGGAAGGGTCTAACTGGGCAGAGTTTACAAATCTTTCTGTGTTCTAGGGTCTTCTCACGACGCCAGTGCAACTCAGATGGCACCCAATCAGCAACAGCCACCAGCTGTCCCCAATCCTTTGCCATCTCCTCAACCAATGACGGTGCTAGCTCAGGCCCAGACAAACAACAGCAACAACAAGAAGCCAGGCACTTTCACGGACGACCTGCACAAGCTGGTAGATGATTGGACGAAGGAGACGCTGGCGGCCACACAGCCGCGGCCCTCTCTGAACCAGATCAAACAGCAGAGACGCATGCAGGACCTGGAGGGTCAAGCCACGCCCCTGGGAGGAGCCACGCAGGAGGTAACTGGCACAGAGAAACACATCAAAAGTCTAAAGAAGACTATCACCAGTGTGAAACACTTTTGGGAGTTGCATCCCTTCTCGCTCTCTTTTACCTGATCATGTGAAAAACAGTTGACAGAAGTCCATGTACACAATGTTAAACATCCCCTCTGGTTCTTCCAGGTGAGATGTCCCATCCCTCCAAACAAGTTCCAGCTGCCTTTGTCGTGCCCGCTGACAGCTGCTTTAGGCCCAGCCATGCCCACTGCCCTGAGCTCCAACCCCTCTGCCATGCTCCAGCCCGGGTACATGGTACCAGCAGGCCCCTACGGAGGGGTGGTGCCCGGCCCCCTATACCCCCAGCAGTGGTCTGGTATGCCCAGCCAGGCCTACCCCCTGACCCTGCACAGCCCTGAGAACGTCCCCAACACCAGGACTACCTAACGTGACAACTAGCACCCACTAAACCCCCATCTTTCCCCATCGCCCCTGATGCTCAACACAGACGGCCCCCAGATGTTCCCCTTTATCCCAGCACACTCACATCAGGACTGCCTGACTAACAGGTTTTAACTAATCCTGTGTTGCTAACCTAACTTCACTCTGTCCCCCCTGGTTCTAACTCCAGGATTACAATTGTAACGAAATCAAACTCTTAAAAACTTTTAATAGAGTGATGGGCTGAAAAATAGAGGAAAGTAGGGCCCACACAATTAAATGCTCCAACAAATGGCTTATGGATCATTCCACCTCAAAGCACAAGAAAGATGATTGACACCCACCATCTGATTGTGTTGAAATATTTTCTGTAGTTAGAAACCGATGAAAATGTTTGTTGAGATATAAATTGAACTCTGAGAAATTAAGCTAATTGCACAAAATGTGCCATTTTTATTTATATGATTCATATAATCTTCAATAAATATAGTACCTAACATCCGATTTGGACCATAATTCTTCATGACAATTAGTAAGACATGGTATCCAATAATATGATCAAAAGCCACCCACGGACCCATGTGAATCTGGTGACAGTTTTTTCCCCTTTTCACAGAAATTTGCCTTTTGAAGTCTGTTGCATAATTAGAATTTTATATTCCTTTTTTACATTTAACCTTTACTTAACGAGTCAGTTAAGAACAAAGTCTTATTTACATTGACGGCCTACTGGGGAACAGTGGGTTAACTGCCTTGTTCAGGGGCAGACAGACAGACAGATTTTTACCTTGTCAGCTCGGGGATCCTTTCGGTTACTGGCCCAACGCTATAACCACTAGGTCACCTGCCGCCCCATTGACCATCGATTTAGTGTGAAAGTACCCTGTTTTGCCCACTAGGTGCCACTGTTTCTGCTACTGCCACACCCTTTAATCAATTTTGCTGGTCTCTTGTGTTTTATTAAATGGATCACAACATTTTCTTTCACTTTTTGCAGAAAACCAATAGCTTTTGCTCGTGATGAAAATAAAGTGTATGGAAATCCTCACAATTCAAGCAAAGTCCTCCACTAAAGTAATTGTTTGTCCTTCTCTTAGGCTTAATCTGTGTCTAGAAAACAGCCCCTCTGTGTGTGGTTTATTCTGTTAAAAAAGGTTTAAGATTAGTTAGGTCATTCCTGTTGAACAAGCAAAACATTAGGCTACAGCAGTTCTAATGGTTTCAATGTTAGGGTTTCGAATGGTCTTTAATGGTAAAAGTCCTAAACATAGTGTTTTGCAATGGTGTTGGGTTGTAATGGTAAATGTCACTTATCACACTACACATAGAGATGTTTTCTAATATTATTTTTTAACATACGACTGCAATGGTTTAAAACGGTATTTTATTAGGATTGTCACATTTGCATCACCAGCCAATTTCTCAAGTTTTTGGGCTTGTAGGAAAAGTCTTCATATTGCACCATAAGGATAACCCCCTCAGGGAGCTGCCATTTGTTGGGCTATTCAAGAAGAGTTAGGTTGAAGCATTAGGTTTCTAAGAGAATGACAAACTGAATTGCTTTCATGGAGGACTGGCTTGAAGGATGACCACACAATCTATTTTCATCATGAGTCAAAGGTGTTGGTGTTCTACCCAAAGTTGCAAAATAAAATGTTGTGATCCATTTAATAAACACGAGAAACCAACAAAATTGATAAGAGTATGGCAGTAGCAGGAACAGCGGCATCTAGTGGGCAAATGCTGGTACTTTCACACTAATTTGTGTTAAGTAATGCAAGCTACTTCAATGGCTAATTTCTCTGAACAGATTCACAAGGAATACATGACATGGGATGAAGAAGCAATAATCCAAGCCGCAGCTCCATACTACTTGTCAGACATAGAGAACTGATACTGTATACTTGTTGTTGGGGTGGGATTGGTGTGGGGGGTCTGTGGGTGACTTTAGACCATGTTAGTGGATTCCTCATGTCTTACTCAATGATCGGTAGACGTTTGGTCCAAATCGGACGTTGGGTACTATATGTATTGAATATTATGTGAATCCTATCAATTAAAAGGGCTAATTTGGGTGCAATCAATTAGCTTAATTTCTCAGAGATCATTGTTTTTCTGAACAAAATAGTGTTGCGGGTATGCTAATTTGATCTGTTTCTAACTACAGAAACTATTTCAGAACAATCTGGGATGGTGGGTGTCATGGCTTGCTGAAATGACATGGAACGACTCGTATGTGTTGGAGCATCTGAGTACTGGTCCCTACTTGACTGTACTACTCACCCCCTCCAGTGTTTCTATATGCAGGATAGTCCTGCTCCACTCTTCTCAGATTGTGGTTTGACGCTTTATTAAAGAGCAACACACGTGTAAATAGCCTGTGAGCTTGTAAATATCCAGTGTGCGTGTCAATATACTTTATACAGCACCGGGAGTTTTCCTGTGTGTATGTATACGTGTGTACAGTATAAATGTTCTGTGTATGCGTGTGTCCGAGTACCTACTGCGTTTAGCTTTGGTCTTGTCTAAACTCTCACAGCCATACTTTATAATATCAGCGGTCACAAATGTGATGTTTTCACCAAATCCGTCATAAACGATAAGTACTCATGTTTTCAGATTGATTTAAAAATAATAGTTTACTAATGTTTTGTCAACCTTAAAACACTACATTAGAAATCAAAATTCAATGGTTTAAGATGATGGGGCAGGAGACCTGTATTTAAGGTGAAGTTCTCTGGAGGAGTGTAGTGCCTTGAACATTGATTTTTCTGTCCGCATTTTCTGTCCTTTATCCAAGAGATTTTATTTCACGATGGCTTTCTTTTTTTTTCTTGGTTTACATTTGAATGCCCTTGTAGCACTGCACTATTAACACAGTATATGCTTTTATTCAAGTAATAAAATCATGTTTTTAATCTTTGTTTACTCCCCACCCCTGTGATATTTAGAACACCATAGAGGTGAGATGTACAGTTGATGTACAATTTTTAAAAGTCAAAACTTTAACATTGGGTAGTGTCCTAGGCATAGTTAGAATTCTTAGAATTAGCAGTCCTATTCAAGTAAGCGTTCCCCAGTGGGTGGACCAATTGAATTTTCATTCTATATTTATAGAATGAGGGGAACCCGTAGTGTCCAGCTCAGAATGTAGCAGAGAGGCAGGTTTGCTGAGCAAGCCTTAAAGTGCAATTTCACCTATCCACCTAGCTTTCGTAGCGGCCTTCCCACAAGCCTTACCCAGGAACCTGCAACAGGAGCTAGTTTATTTTGTCGCCGTTTAGTTGAACCTAAGTTACAAATCACATTGAAAACAATAACAGCAGTTACAACTGCAAAATATTTTCTGTTGGGGCAAGAACATGGTTCTCCTTTTATTAGGCACATTATGTGATTTCTTTAGTGCAATCACCAGTTATTATTTACTCGTCTAAAGTATTGCCATTGTTTTATGTTTCTAAGCTTGATTTTGATGCTGCTAGTGTGTCTGAGGTGGATCCACTGTAAGTATGAAAGGGGAGTTGATGTGTGTTTTTATCTGGACACGATGACACAGTGGAGTCCCTCCAGTAATAAAACCTTTGTCAGAGGGTGAGTTTTCTCAATGAGATTATATTCATGTCCAGCAGTGTTATTATATTGCCTTGTTGAAATGAATAAGTGATGTATCATTTCCTAGGTGGTTATTGATGATAGCCTTGCTTTTCTGTATTGTTTTGAGTGTTTGATTTCTCTGTTCAGAACGAAGCATGCACACTTCAGATGGATACTTGATTTGCACAGCATGACCTGTGTTCTGACTATAGCCCATAATATCGGTTCCAACACACCTATACATAATGAGGTTAACCTCCCCCGCCCCTTATCCTCCTGACCACTGAAGAGCATGTCTGTTATTTTCCATACAGCCGGGATTAACATTACTATACCGCCATTTAGAAATGTCACAGCCACCACCACACCAGTGAAAGGTTGCAGCACCCCAGTCTTGCCAAGCTGTGAATTGTACAGTTTTCCTGTCATTAATATTCATATATTTTGTTCAACTGTTTTGGGATTTCACGTCGGTGTATATTATTCCATCAATTCGGTTTGGAGTGGACTTTTTATAGGATATAATGCAGAGTTGTCTGCTTTGGCGAAATACTTACAGTAGTAAGAGACTTCTGTTCTCTGTTACTCGTATCTGACATTACTGCTACACCTCCCTGTCTGTTACACTTAGTGAGCAGATTTGGAAATGACTCTGTTCGAATATCCACTGGGAGGCAACATTCAGATCCATAGAAACTGATCGTATAGAACAGATGTGGTTCTCTGTGAGGCATAGAGAATAGTGCCTGTTCTGATCATTGTATTTCTATCAGTTCTGAGTAACATTGCCTCATTGAATATGCCTGTAATTGTGGAAGGCTTGCACTAAAGCTCTGTGTCGGATTGCTTCTGCCTGCTGTGTATCACTAGATTACCTTACCAACCCAGTCAGCGCACTCATCACAGACTGTACATGTTTAAAGAGAAATAAACATTATTTTGTGCTTGATGTTGATGTCTCTCCTTTGTTGCTCAAGAATCTAGATCTATTTAATATCTCATGCTATTTTTTTTTTTTTTGTAAAGATAAAAGAATTAACCCATCTTTCTGTACAGATGTGATCCAATTTTGGGTTCCCTTCTTAACCTCCATTAACACTTTATTGGGGAAAGTACACTATATTATGCACACTGCTTTTTCCCCCAGGTTTGTCCAACTGACACAACCATTTCTCTCTGCATTGTGGAAACCGTTCCACTTCAAATCCTTGGCCAATGACTTCAATTCATGACGCTAAATATTTCAATGCCTAAATATCTTTCCTCCAGAAAATAGTTTTTAAATGGTCCTCCAGTGAAAATTCAGCCCACCTCCACTTTTTGACAGTCTGACTTACTATTTTTGTATTAGCACCATGATAAAATTACAGTTATTACATTTGGCCTACATTACAACATTACTATTTTATAAGTGCCAAACTACAGTAATGTATATATGATTGGCCCTATTTTTATTTAACTAGGCAAGTCAGTTAAGAACAAATTCTTATTTAGCCTACCCCAGCCAAACCCAGACAACGCTGGGCCAATTGTGCACCGCCCTATGGGACTCCCAAACACGGCTGGTTATGATACAGCCTGGACTCGAACCAGGGTCTGTAGTGACACCTCTAGCACTGAGATGCAGTGCTAGAGGTGTTAGACTACTTGGACTGCTGTGCCACTCGGGAGCCTATAATAAACATATTTCCCAAATGACAGCCTATAGTGACCAAATCAAATTTTATGTCACATACACATGGTTAGCAGATGTTAATGTGAGTGTAGCGAAATGCTTGTCGTTCTAGTTCCAACAATGCAGTAATATCCAACTAGTAATCTAACTTAACAATGAAAATGTATACTGAACAAAAAGTTGCTGAGGAGTATTTCTGGGTGTGATAACGCCCTTTTGTTGTGAAAAACTAATTCTGATTTGCTGGGCCTGGCTTCCCAGTGGGTGGACCTGGCTCCCAAGTGGGTGGGCCTATACCCTCCCAGCCCACCCATGGCTGTGCCCCTGCCCAGTCATGTTAAATCCATAGATTAGGGCCTAATTCATTTATTTAATTTGACTAATTTCCTTCAATGAACTGTAAGTCAGTAAATTCTTTGAAATTGTTGCATGTTGCATTTATATTTATGTCCAGTACCTATTTGACTGTAGCACTATGATATTTAATAAATAATGTCCCTTTGCCAGGCTAGACTGATCAAATAATCAATTTCAAAACTATCAGGCACGTGTGAATTTATCTATGATTTTTCATATTCAAATTTAAGGCGCAAACCCTCCCTATATGATTCACGTTTCCATTTTGGCAGATTCGCAAATGACAAAAAAAAAACGAAATAAAAAACATGATCTTAGACGTGTTGATAAAAATGTAATACAGCCTATTTTATCCCCATGTTTTTTGTCTTTGGACATTCTTTAAAGTGCATATTTATCCAGATGTATATTCAAAGTTGCGAAACGGATCATTAGATTCGCCACACAGAAAAAGAACAACAAAAGGAAGCGAATTACCTTTTAATGGTGAAAATGTGACGCCACTTGACTAGGCGTCCATCGAGTTTCAAAATTGCATCTTCCTCAAACACAAAAGAATGGTACACATCGAAATTAGGGCCTTATTTCGACAAAAGCACCAAAGAACAAATACTCTATTTGACGAAAGTGCCCACACGCGCCTATGGCGTACAGCAGTGGCTGCCGCTTTTGTTCGTTGGAGTTCCTGAATTAATACCATCACAATGAAATAACTAGGACATTGTGTTGTTTTTAAACCATTTACCCCACATTTCTCATGATCAGATTGGGTTTTATAGGATTAATACATCGATCTGCAATCGTCCCATTTACCGAGGTGGAGTAAGATATTTTGCAGCACCCAAAGCTTCAGGAGCCCTGAGTAGTAAGTGTTTATTAATTCAGAGCTAGATTGGCTATCTATTCGTGGTGTCTAGAGATAAATAGGCATACATCCGTAAGGTGTTTTATGGATTTTGTAAATTGTAATTATTTGTGCTTTGATTTTTGTTACAATTTGCTTTTCGAATCGTTTCAGATCCTTTAGCAAAATACGAAGACCCAGGATTCTGAGTGCCACCTTATCATAATGATTGTCTATTTATCTTTCCCTAGTAGTGAATGTAGAACTGTAGGTTTTTCTTTAGTTACATGAATCGGTAGCGATCAGGTGACCACAGAGTGTTATATTGTAGTGGCTGATCAGGGTGAGGTCTAAACATTGTGGAGGGAAACATTGTAGCAAGCTGAATGTGTCCCATAACTGGAGCTGTCTGTTACATTGCATCACCTCGGGTTGTTGTAACCTATACGATTGGTTACAAAGTTTCTCAGGCTTCTATAGATACAAAAGTATCATTTTGCTGAAAACTACCAACAATAGTTGCAAGGTAGCTGCTACACATTCCTTGGATCTTTGAGCACGTGAATGGAACATGTCATGAGATTACGCTATCCAAATCATGGGCTAATCAAACAAAAAGAGACATTCATCTCATTGATTACCTTATACGTTGATTGGTTTGCCATAGTTGTATATGGTACTTCAGGTAAATATGCTTCTTCCGTGAGAGTGGAGGCTATGTCCAGGTGTTTAGAAGTTTGCTTTTTGATTCATAGACAGCGTCTGGTTGAATCAACCTTGAAATGCATCTGTTATCTGTAATCCAACATTCCAAACGTGTATATCAGCTGTCAAATCGATCAGGTAGCTATCTAACTACCTTTTTGTATGTCTTCAGTTTAAGATTTAAATCTGCTTTGATTTGAAAAGTAAGTGGTATGATGACCAATATTGCAAGTCAAATGTCATTTGCAATAATTAAAACTAGCAAGAAAAAGGGATGCAGCTTTCGGGTACCATGGTAAAGTTGACAGCTCTCCAGCCACGTGCCTGCTGTTGACAGGGGCTTGTTTCCTTGAAATCGGCAAGACAACATGGCATAGCTTTTAGGATTTCAAAGGGCTCAAGGCAATGGACACATTCTTTGTTGTTTTCGACATAGACTGACTACTTTATGAACATAATACTACCCACTGGCATGTCTGTGTTTTAATAATGTTGGAGTCAGAGATGGCAAAAAGAAATTAGTGCAAAATTTACATCAGGGTGCATCATCTCCCCTCCTCTCTCCCTCTGTCTATCTATCTCTCTGTGTGTCTCAGATGTAAGCTTGAACAGCTCCTGTCCCAGCAGTGGCCATCTGCACAATGGGGCTGGACTTTGACGTGAAGACTTTCTGCCACAACCTCCGGGCCACCAAGCCCCCTTACGAGTGCCCCGTGAAGACCTGTCGCAAGGTCTACAAGAGCTACAGCGGCATCGAGTACCACCTCTACCACTACGACCATGACAACCCCACGCCTGCGCAGGCCATGCCCCAGAAGAAGAGAAAGGGGCGCCCCCCTCGAATGTCCCTGATTGGGGACGGAGAGGGAGGGGTGGGAAAGGGAGGTGGGCTGGGCGGGCAGGGAGCGAACACCCCGGGGAGTCCTAACCGGTCTGAGCGCTCCCACTCCCCAGGCAGGGAGACGATGACCTATGCCCAGGCCCAGCGCATGGTGGAGCTGGAGATCCATGGACGCATCCACCGCATCAGCATCTTTGAGAACATTGACGTGGTGTCGGAGGACGACAGCGGGGCCGAAGACCCTCCATCCTCGGGTGGAGGGGGATGTGGGGGAGGGGTGTGTAATGGGGGAGAAAGCGGGGGAGGAGGGAGTGAGACGGGTGGCAATGGCAAGGACAGGCATGACACCCCGGCTGCTAACGCAGGGAAGGCCACATCTAAGTCTGGGAAGCACAAGAGTAAAGAGAAGAAGAAGGAGGTATCATCGCACCACCACAGTTCTTCCTGTGGCCCGGCAGTCAAACTGCCTGAGGTGGTTTACAGAGAGCTGGACCAAGAGAGGCCTGACGCACCCACAAGACATTCATCCTACTACAGGTCAGTTGCAGTACAACATGACACTCATCCTACTACAGGTCAGTCACAGTACCACTTGACATTCATCCTACTACAGGTCAGTAACAATACCACACAACACGCATCCTACTACAGGTCAGTCACAGTACCACACAACATTCATCCTACTACAGGTCATTCAAAGTACCACACAACACTCATCCTTCTACAGGTCAGTCACAGCACCACACAACAATCATCCTACTACAGGTCAGTCACAGTACCACACGACACTCATCCTACTACAGGTCAGTCACAGTACCACACGACCCTCATCCTACTACAGGTCAGTCACAGTACCACACGACACTCATCCTACTACAGGTCAGTCACAGTACCACACGACACATCCTACTACAGGTCAGTCACAGTACCACACCGGTACTCATCCTACTACAGGTCAGGCACAGTACCACACCGGTACTCATCCTACTACAGGTCAGTCGCAGTACCACACGACACTCATCCTACTACAGTTCAGTCAGTCACAGTACCACACGACACTCATCCTACTACAGGTCAGTCAGTCACACTACCACCTGACACTCATCCTACTACAGGTCAGTCACAGTACCACACGGCACTCATCCTACTTCAGGTCAGCCACAGTACCACACGACACTGCTTCTACACCTGCATTGCTTGCCGTTTGGGGTTTTAGGCTGGGTTTCTGTACAGCACTTCGAGATATTAGCTAATGTACGAAGGGCTATATAAAATAAAATTGATGACTTGATGACACTCATCCAACTACAGGTCAGTGAGTCACAGTACCACATGACATTCATCCTACTATAGGTCAGTCAGAGTACCACACGACACTCATCCTACTACAGGTCAGCCACAGTACCACACGACACTCATCCTACTACAGGTCACACAGTACCACACGACACTCATCCTACTACAGGTCAGCCACAGTACCACACGACACTCATCGTACTACAGGTCACACAGTACCACATGACACTCATCCTGCTACAGGTCACACAGTACCACACGACACTCATCCTACTACAGGTCACACAGTACCACACGACACTCATCCTACTGCAGGTTAGTCACAGTACCACACGACACTCATCCTACTACAGGTCAGTCAATCACAGTACCACGCGACACTCATCCTACTACAGGTCAGTCACAGTACCACACGACACTCATCCTACTACAGGTCAGTCGCATTACCACACGGCACTCATCCTACTACAGGTCAGTCACAGTACCACACAACACTCATCCTACTACAGGTCAGTCACAGTACCACACGACATTCATCCTACTACAGGTCAATCACAGTACCACACAACATTTATCCTACTACAGATCAGTTGCAGTACCACACGGCACTCATCCTACTACAGGTCAGTCACAGTACCACACAACACTCATCCTACTGCAGGTGAGTCACAGTACCACACAACACTCATCCTACTACATGTCAGTCACAGTACCACTCGACACTCATCCTACTACAGGTCAGTCACAGTACCACACGACACTCATCCTACTACAGGTCAGTCACAGTACCACACAACACTCGTCCTACTACAGGTCAGTCGCAGTACCACACGGCACTCATCATACTACAGGTCAGTCACAGTACCACACGACACATCCTACTACAGGTCAGTCACAGTACCACACCGGTACTCATCCTACTACAGGTCAGTCGCAGTACCACACGACACTCATCCTACTACAGGTCAGTCAATCACAGTACCACATGACACTCATCCTACTACAGGTCAGTCAGTCACACTACCACATGACACTCATCCTACTACAGGTCAGTCGCAGTACCACACGACACTCATCCTACTACAGGTCAGTCAGTCACAGTACCACACGACACTCATCCTACTACAGGTCAGTCAGTCACACTACCACATGACACTCATCCTACTACAGGTCAGTCACAGTACCACACGGCACTAATCCTACTACAGTTCAGTCACAGTACCACACAACACTCATCCTACTACAGGTCAGTCACAGTACCACACGACACTCATCCTACTACAGGTCAGTCACAGTACCACACGACACTCATCCTACTACAGGTCAGCCACAGTACCACACGACACATCCTACTACAGGTCAATCACAGTACCACATGACATTCATCCTACTACAGGTCAATCACAGTACCACACAACATTTATCCTACTACAGGTCAGTTGCAGTACCACACGGCACTCATCCTACTACAGGTCAGTCACAGTACCACACAACACTCGTCCTACTACAGGTCAGTCGCAGTACCAGACGGCACTCATCATACTACAGGTCAGTCACAGTACCACACGACACATCCTACTACAGGTCAGTCACAGTACCACACCGGTACTCATCCTACTACAGGTCAGTCGCAGTACCACACGACACTCAACCTACTACAGGTCAGTCAATCACAGTACCACACGACACTCATCCTACTACAGGTTAGTCAGTCACACTGCCACATGACACTCATCCTACTACAGGTCAGTCACAGTACCACACGGCACTAATCCTACTACAGGTCAGTCACAGTACAACACAACACTCATCCTACTACAGGTCAGTCACAGTACCACACGACACTCATCCTACTACAGGTCTGTCACAGTACCACATGACACATCCTACTACAGGTCAGTCACAGTACCACACGACACTCATCCTACTACAGGTGAGTTACAGTACCACACAACACTCATCCTACTACAGGTCAGTCACAGTACCACACGACACTCATCCTACTACAGGTCAGTCACAGTACCACACGACACTCATCCTACTACAGGTCAGTCACAGTACCACACGACACTCATCCTACTACAGGTCAGTCACAGTACCACATGACACTCATCCTACTACAGGTCAGTCACAGTACCACACGGCACTCATCCTACTACAGGTCAGTCACAGTACCACACCTCACTCGTCCTACTACAGGTCAGTCGCAGTACCACACGGCACTCATCATACTACAGGTCAGTCACAGTACCACACGACACATCCTACTACAGGTCAGTCAATCACAGTACCACACGACACTCATCCTACTACAGGTCAGTCAGTGACACTACCACATGACACTCATCCTACTACAGGTCAGTCGCAGTACCACACGACACTCATCCTACTACAGGTTAGTCAGTCACAGTACCACACGACACTCATCTTACTACAGGTCAGTCAGTCACACTACCACATGACACTCATCCTACTACAGGTCAGTCACAGTACCACACGGCACTAATCCTACTACAGGTCAGTCACAGTACAACACAACACTCATCCTACTACAGGTCAGTCACAGTACCACACGACACTCATCCTACTACAGGTCAGTCACAGTACCACACGACACTCATCCTACTACAAGTCACACAGTACCACACGACACTCATCCTACTACAGGTCAGTCACAGTACCACACGACACTCATCCTACTACAGGTCAGTCAATCACAGTACCACACGACACTCATCCTACTACAGGTCAGTCACAGTACCACATGACACTCATCCTACTCCAGGTCAGATGCAGTACCACACGACACTCATCCTACTACAGGTCAGTCGCAGAACCACACGACACACATCCTACTACAGCTCAGTCAGTCACAGTACCACACGACACTCATCCTTCTACAGGTCAGTCACAGTACCACACGACACTCATCCTACTACAGGTCAGTCACAGTACCACACAACACTCATCCTACTACAGGTCAGTCACAGTACCACACGACACTCATCCTACTACAGGTCAGTCGCAGTACCACACGGCACTCATCCTACTACAGGTCAGTCGCAGTACCACACGGCACTCATCCTACTACAGGTCAGTCACAGTACCACACAACACTCATCCTACTACAGGTCACTCACAGTACCACACGACACTCATCCTACTACAGGTCAGTCGCAGTACCACACGGCACTCATCCTACTACAGGTCAGTCACAGTACCACACAACACTCATCCTACTACAGGTCAGTCACAGTACCACACAACACTCATCCTACTACAAGTCAGTCACAGTACCACACGGCACTCATCCTACTACAGGTTAGTCGCAGTACCACACGACACTCATTCTACTACAGGTCAGTCAGTCACAGTACCACACAACACTCATCCTACTACAGGTCAGTCGCAGTACCACACGACACTCATCCTACTACAGGTCAGTCGCAGTACCACACGACACTCATCCTACTACAGGTCAGTCGTTGTACCACACGACACTCATCCTACTACAGGTCAGTCGCATTACCACACGACACTCATCCTACTACAGGTCAGTAACAGTACCACACGACACTCATCCTACTACAGGTCAGTAACAGTACCACACGACACTCATCCTACTACAGGTCAGTAACAGTACCACACGACACTCATCCTACTACATGTTAATCACAGTACCACTCGACACTCATCCTACTACAGGTTAGTCACAGTACCACACGACACTCATCCTTCTACAGGTCAGTCAGTCACAGTACCACATGACACTCATCCTACTACAGGTCAGTCACAGTACCACACGACACTCATCCTACTACAGGTCAGTAACAGTACCACACGACACTCATCCTACTACATGTTAATCACAGTACCACACGACACTCATCCTACTACAGGTCAGTCACAGTACCACACAAAACTCATCCTGCTACAGGTTAGTCACAGTACCACACGACACTCATCCAACTACAGGTCAGTCAGTCACAGTACCACATGACACTCATCCTTCAACAGGTCTATAACAGTACCACACGACACTCATCCTTCTACATGTCAGTCACAGTACCACATGACACTCATTCTTCTACAGGTCTATAACAGTACCACACAACACTCATCCTACTACAGGTTAGTCACAGTACCACACGACACTCATCCTACTACAGGTCAGTCGCAGTACCACACGGCACTCATCCTACTACATGTCAGTCACAGTACCACACAACACTCATCCTACTACAGGTCAGTCACAGTACCACACAACACTCATCCTACTACAGGTCAGTCGCAGTACCACACGGCACTCATCCTACTACAGGTTAGTCGCAGTAACACACGACACTCATCCTACTACAGGTCAGTCAGTCACAGTACCACACGACACTCATCCTTCTACAGGTCAGTTAGTCACAGTACCACATGACACTCATCCTACTACAGGTCAGTCACAGTACCACACGACACTCATCCTACTACAGGTCAGTAACAGTACCACACGACACTCATCCTTCTACATGTTAATCACACTACCACACGACACTCATCCTACTACAGGTCAGTCACAGTACCACACGACACTCATCCTACAACAGGTCAGTCACAGTACCACACGACACTCATCCTACTACAGGTCAGTCACAGTACCACACAACACATCTTACTATAGGTCAGTCACAGTACCACACGACACTCATCCTACTACAGGTCAGTCACAGTACCACACGACACTCATCCTACTACAGGTCAGTCACAGTACCACACAACACTAATCCTACTACAGGTCTATAACAGTACCACACGACACTCATCCTACTACAGGTCAGTCACAGTACCACACGACACTCATCCTACTACAGGTCAGTCACAGTACCACACGCCACTCATCCTACTACATGTCAGTCACAGTACCACACGACACTCATCCTACTACAGTTCAGTCACAGTACCACACGACACTCATCCTACTACAGGTCAGTCACAGTACCACACGACACTCATCCTACTACAGGTCAGTCACAGTACCACACGACACTCATCCTACTACAGGTCAGTCACAGTACCACACAACACATCTTACTATAGGTCAGTCACAGTACCACACGAAACTCATCCTACTACAGGTCAGTCAGTCACAGTACAACACGACACTCATCCTACTACAGGTCAGTCAGTCACAGTACCACACGACACTCATCCTACTACAGGTCAGTCAGTCACAGTACCACACGACACTCATCCTACTACAGGTCAGTCAGTCACAATACCACACGACACTCATCCTACTACAGGTTAGTCACAGTACCACACGACACTCACCCTACTACAGGTCAGTCAGTCACAGTACCCTGCCTCGGCTGGTGGTATTGAAGTCATCCATGTCCAAACTCTATCTCACTCTAATTCTTTCTGCATCCTCTCTCCCGCCACACTTTTCCCTCCCTCAGGTACATAGATAAGTCGGTAGAGGAGCTGGATGAGGAGGTGGAGTATGACATTGATGAAGAGGACTACATCTGGCTGGACATCATGAATGACAAGCGGCGTAGTGACGGGGTGACGCCCATCCCCCAGGAGGTGTTTGAGTACCTCATGGACCGGCTGGAGAAGGAGTCCTACTTCGAGAGCCACAACAAGGTGATTAACACTAGATACACTCTGTCTCTCGCTCGGAGTGACAGCTTTTGTGTCAGTATAATAGTCTACCAGTGCAGCAGGTACCACTGGCTGCTGTTAAGCTTTCTTGACTTGGACATGCATGGCTAACCTTTTTCTAACCAGCTGCTCTTAGTGAAAATGTTTTTTGGAATAGCTTTTCAAGCTAATAGGTTATGTTTCGAGTTTACACTTCCTCTTCCAATTCTATTGTGGGGAGGTCAAAATAATGAAAAACTATCTACCAAATATATTTATTTAAAAATGATGATTCATTCTCCTTGCCATTATTATTCACTTGATGATAAGACAAGACGTGAACACATATTTCTTTGCTAAGGTATGATGGGGTCCCTGGGTTGCCGGTTTGCCTGGGCAAGAAAAGGTTGAAGACCTAAATGGGTATCCCCTTACCCTCTCCTGTTTTCTTCTCCCCCTTTTCCACTCTCTCCCAGATGGACCCCAGCGCCCTGATCGACGAAGACGCCGTCTGCTGCATCTGTAACGACGGCGAGTGTCAGAATAGCAACGTGATCCTGTTCTGTGACATGTGTAACCTGGCCGTACACCAGGAGTGTTACGGAGTGCCCTACATCCCTGAGGGCCAGTGGCTGTGTCGCCGCTGCCTCCAGTCCCCTAGCCGGGCCGTCGACTGTGCCCTGTGCCCCAACAAGGGCGGAGCTTTCAAACAGACGGATGACGCACGCTGGGCCCATGTGGTGTGTGCCCTCTGGATCCCTGAGGTGAGAGTGTGTGTGAGGGGAATAGTGTTTGTGAGGGTAGGAGTGTGTGCAAGGTTGTTATTTGTCTTTTGAACAACTAATTGACCGACGTCGGTTCAATGCGCAGTTTCTCTAGAGATATATCAGCTCAAGCCCGAACTGTGCGATGTCGTAGGGAGTTGTAGTTTCCAACAGGCCAATATTCAACGTAATCACCACGTTTTTCTGTACCAAACTAACTACAACGACCACAATCCATTGCGCGCCTACTTGTCCGGTCTGTGTGGGGAATACACAGAGACGGAGAGAAGAGACAGAAGAACACCCAATCGAGAGGGATAGAGAGCAGTTGCTTGGTGAGGTATCCTACCTGAAAATACATGATCTATGTGACTGGTAGTTGGCATTTAGCAGTCATAAAAGTATGCCTTATTTACTTTGAAGAACTACTACAAACAAACGAACACAAAATTCAGACGGCATAAGCAGCAGCTCTACTGAGATGACTCGGAATTAAATAATAAAGTCATCAAATAAAACACATGAAATATACACAACTGAAATACTTGGTTGAAGTACTATGAATACATTATGGTAAGCTGTAATGGGCAGTCATGCCCATTGTGATACTTTTATTCATTGATTTATTCTGTGTTGTTACAGCATTCAGGCCACATTTAATACATTTAATGTTGGGGGGGGGGGGGGGTTTGGGGAGGGGGGGTCAAAATGAGCTCAAAAGCACTAATTTCTGAGCACTAGTGCAAGAGTAGGAGTGTATGTGAGAATGCTGTGCTTGAGCTGTGTAGTGACAAGCAGTATGATCATTTTGATGCTTGCCATGTCTGCATCTAGTCTGTCCTGTTGACAATCCTGTTGCAATCAATGTGACTGATCTCCTCACCCCTTTTTCTCTCTCCCCTAAGGTGTGTTTTGCCAACACTGTCTTCCTGGAGCCCATCGACAGCATCGAGCACATCCCCCCGGCGCGCTGGAAGCTCACTTGCTACATCTGCAAGCAGCGCGGCTCAGGCGCCTGCATCCAGTGCCACAAGGCCAACTGCTACACAGCCTTCCACGTCACCTGTGCCCAGCAGGCCGGCCTCTACATGAAGATGGAGCCTGTCAGGGAGACCGGTGCCAACGGCACCTCCTTCAGCGTCCGCAAGACCGCCTACTGCGACATCCACACCCCGCCCGGCTCTGCACGCCCCATCGGAGGGGTGGGAGGGGCTAGCATGGTCTCCTCCCACAGCGAGGGCGAGCTGGAGGAGGACGATGAGCCCAGTATAGGTCACGATGACGACTCCAAGGGCTGGAGCTCAGAGCGGGCCAAGAGGGCCAAGGCTAAGTCCAGACTGAAGATGAAGAGAGCCAGGAAGATACTGGCTGAGAAGAGGAATGCCGCGCCTGTGGTATCTGTGCCCTGTATACCCCCACACAGGTACACACACAGTGTATACACACACACACACTCACTGCAGATACAAAGGCATTACCGATTCAGACATCACGTCCTCTCCCAGTCTCTACCATCTCCCCTGTGTGTTCGTCCCCAGGCTCAGTAAGATCACCAGTAACCTGACGGTTCCCAGGAAAAGCCAGTTCATGCAGCGGCTGCATAGCTACTGGACCCTGAAGAGGCAGAGCCGAAATGGAGTCCCTCTGCTGCGCCGGCTCCAGACCCACCTGCAGTCGCAGCGCAACACAGAGCAGCCACAGCCACAGCCACAGGCGCCAGAGTCACCGGTTACCGCGGTAACCACCACACAGGCTCTGTCTGGTGGTGTTATCTCAGCGGTAGGGAGAATACTACTGGAAGCTCTGCATGGGTTTGGACTGATGTATGTGTGTGTGAGAGAGAGAGTTATGTAAATGAGAGGGTTGTTTGATTCTGGTGTGTGTGTGCTGCTACATCCTAATTAACTGTGTTACACTGCCAAACGAACAACGTGTGTGTGTGTGTGTGTCTGTTCATTTTGAGTGTGTGTTACATTGCAAATGTGTGTGTGTGTGTGTGTGTGTGTGTGTGTGTGTGTGTGTGTGTGTGTGTGTGTGTGTGTGTGTGTGTGTGTGTGTGTGTGTGTGTGTGTGTGTGTGTGTGTGCGCGCGCGCGTGAGCCTTTCAGTGCCCTCGCTCCCCACGAATCAGTCTCATCCCTCAGACGTTGTGACCCCTAGCATACACACTGCTTCCTGTCTCTCTGACCGACTTCCTCCCTGGAGATATTTGTCAAACAATGCTGATCTATTGTGTTGGTGCCCCAGAGGGACAGTGAGGAGAATGACTTGGCTCTGAAGGAGCAGCTGAAGGCATGGCAGAGACTGAGACATGACCTGGAGAGAGCCAGACTGCTGGTGGAGCTCATCCGCAAGAGAGAGAAACTCAAGAGGGAGACGGTGAGACACACACACACACTCCTCACATCCACGCTTCAAGCACACAGTTGTATATTGACACACAAACTTGACATCTGGCAGTTTGCACAGTGAGCAGTTTTTTTTTTTTTTAACTGTGTGTGTGTGTGTGGAATGTGTAGATCAAGGTGCAGCAGATGGCTCTAGAGATGCAGCTGACTCCCTTCCTGGTCCTACTGAGGAACACCCTGGAGCAACTTCAGGACAGAGACACCAGCAACTTCTTCACTGAGCCTGTCCCTCTGGCTGAGGTGACACACACGCACGCACACACAAACGTTGTTTGCACACACATTGGCTGGTGGGCTTTAACCCTGACCTCTTTTTCTCCTCAGGTGCCAGACTACCTGGACCACATCGAGAGGCCTATGGACTTCCAGACCATGTGGAATCTACTTGAGTCTCACTGCTACCTCAGTTTCGAGGCTTTCGAGGCAGACTTTGGCCTCATTGTCAACAATTGTCTCAAATACAACGCCAAGGACACAGTGTTCTACCGCGCCGCTCTGCGCCTCCGGGAGATGGGCGGGGCCGTGATCAGGACCGCCCGCAGACAGGCTGAGCGAATCGGCTTGGACTATGACACAGGCATGCACCTCCCCCGAGAGCCCAGCCCGGACAGCCAGCGTGACAGAGAGCGTGACAGAGAGCGTGACAGAGAGCGAGACCGGGAGAGGGAGCGGGAGAGAGAACGAGAGAGGGACCGAGAACGAGAGAGGGACCGAGAACGAGAGAGGGACCGAGACGGAGACCGGCCGCTGTCTTCCAATGAGGAGGGTGAGTGGCTTGGAGTCCTGTTTTACCACCGGCTTTTCTACTTCCGCCTCTCCCCCTTTCTCCTTTTCCTTCAGTTGCACTCTTCCAATGAAGTTATTGTGTTGCTGTATAGCCATTTGGGATTCTGTACTTGCGTTAAATCTCTCTCTGTCTCTTAGACCTGCTCTTACCAGAGAACCGGCGGCGGCTGCCATTGGAGGAGCAGCTGTGTTTTCTGCAGGCGCGCTTTGATGAGGTCAGCTCAGGGAAGCACAGCATCGGTCGGTCGCGGCGGGCCAAAGCCCTGAGGAAAGAGATGACGGTCATCAAGAGGAAACTGGCCCACCAGAGAGAGGGGGGTTCGGGCACGGGGGGCAGGGACTCAGGGGGCGGAGGGGACAGGGGACCATCCCTCCCTCATCACCCCTCCTCCACGGGACGCCATGACGAGGGGGAGGAGAGCAGCAGTCAGGAGATCAGTGGCAAGGGTGAGACTGAGGGTATATCTATAACTCACAGTAAATACACTCTATGCATTCATATGAATGCATGAATAACTGTTCATAACTATCTCACACTGGCCTACCCCTACCATACTGGTAATTAATGCCCAACTCTCCTTTTACGAAGGAGGGATATATAATATACTGTACTTCCATTTTCTCTTCCTCGTTCTCTCTGTAGATCTAAGTGCATCGTCCTCGGCTCTAGCTCCAGAGGTGGGACGTCGTACCTCTGTCCTCTTCTCCAAGAAGAACCCCAAAACGGCCGGACCCCCCAAGAGGCCGGGCCGCCCCCCTAAGAACAGAGATGCGGGGGTAAGCCCTAGTCCGATAGGTCCCCCCCAACTGCCCCTCCTGTCCCCCCCTCGGCAGAGGAAGAGACCCCGCAGCCCTCACAGCAGCTCCAGCTCGGAGAGTGACAGTGACGACCTCCTTCCGAGTGAGACACGCGCACAATCGCACTTCTTACGTTGTTATATTGTCGTTACTCT
This sequence comes from Salvelinus fontinalis, assembly GCF_029448725.1. Classification (NCBI taxonomy): domain Eukaryota; kingdom Metazoa; phylum Chordata; class Actinopteri; order Salmoniformes; family Salmonidae; genus Salvelinus; species Salvelinus fontinalis. The sequence continues at coordinate 47,472,859 of NC_074695.1, forward strand.
TGTTTTTCGAAGTTATGACTCGGGTCAGTCTAGTAACTGTAACGGTTATGACTCTGTCTCCTAGGTCTGCCCACTAACGGTTTTGTTGGGGGCAACCAGCCGGTGACAGAGAGTTTTCGGGTGTACAGGAACGAGAGGAGCCTCCCTCGGTCCAGCTCGGACTCTGAATCCACCACGAGTAGCAGCAGCAGCGCTGCCTCTGACAGAACCAGGTAATCACAATCCACACACAATGGCATTCATACACAGTCACGTAGTCAAACACAAGTGAACTTACACACATTTTGGTTTAGGATGATTAAATGACTTTTTTTATTGTCCTTCTCGTTATCTCTCTCTCTCTCTCTCTCTCTCAGTACCACTCCGTCTAAGCAGGGCCGGGGGAAGCAGTCGTTCTCTCGTTCCGCCTTCCAGGAGGACAGCAGTGAGGAGACATCAGGGACAGAGAATGACTCCTACTCTGTGGGAGGGTCACGCAGTGTCTCACACTGTGAGTGACACACTCACACACACACACGTATAGGCATGCACTTATCTTCATCTGTTGCTCCACCTCTACCTCTCCTTTTCCCAAAGTGTGTGTGTGTGTGTGTGTGTGTGTGTGTGTGTGTGTGTGTGTGTGTGTGTGTGTGTGTGTGTGTGTGTGTGTGTGTGTGTGTGTGTGTGTGTGTGTGTGTGTGTGTGTGTGTGTGTTTAGGAGGTGAAAATAGTGTTTTGCGTGTTTCTGTGCTAAAAAATTGTATCACCTTTTTGGGCCCTCAAACAGGTATGCAAACTGGTATGTGTGTGATTCTGATGTATCGTGTGTTTCTCTCAGTAGGGTGGGGCCGGGGCCGATCAGGTTGTAGGATGCCATCAGATGACTACTCTTCCCTTGATGCTCTGGACCTGGTGTGGGCCAAGTGTAGAGGCTACCCTTCATACCCTGCTCTGGTAATCCAGCAATGGATGGACACACACACACATTAGGATAAACCGTGGTTGAAATTTCTGTTTGGCCACAAAGAGGCAGAACATCATACTTCTCACACCATATTCATTTAATTTAACCCCTTTTTCATGGGATCCAATTGGTAGTCTTGTCTCAACTCTGCAACTCCCGTATGGACACGGGAGAGGCAAATGTCGAGAGCCATGCGTCCTCCGAAACACAACCCAGCCAAGCCGCTCTGCTTCTTGGCACAATGCCCGCTTAACCCGGAAGCCAGCTGCACCAATGTGTCGGAGGAAACACCGTGCACCTTGTGACTGTGTCAGCGTGCACTGCGCCCGGCCCGCCACAGGAGTCGCTAGAGTGCGATGGGACAAGGACATCCCTGCCTGTCAAACCCTCCCCTAACCCGGACGACACTTGGCCAATTGTGCACCCAATGGGTATCCCGGTCGCGGCCGGCTGCGACAGAGCCTGGACTCATACCCAGAATCCCTAGTGGCACAGCTAGCACTGCGATGCAGTGTCTTAGACTACTGCGCCATACGGAAGGCCCCTTCGCACCATATTCATGAAACTATCTTATATCTACCTCTAACCCTCCTCTTCCCCCCTGTAGATCATAGATCCTAAGATGCCCAGGGAGGGGGTATTCCACCGAGGGGTCCCCATCCCCGTGCCCCCCCTGGAAGTCCTGAAGCTGGGGGAACAGATGACCCAGGAGGCCCGGGAACACCTCTTCCTGGTTCTCTTCTTCGACAACAAGAGAACCTGGTCAGTACACTGTTTTTTTCTCTTGATACGGTCTCTCTTTCTGTTATCTGTGTTTATTTTTTTCTCTCTCATTGTTCCCACTCATTTTCCTCTTTCTCACTCCACTCAAACCTCTATCCCTCTCACACTCTGGTAGAGACGTGGTGATTTGAAGGCCTCCCCTTCTACAGCTCAGGTTCTTACTCAGTGGAGGCAGCGGAAAACCCAGAATCAGAGTGCATCAGCAAACCTCTGGCTGCAGTCAACAGCGTGCAGCTCAGCAGCTTTTCACTAGAGCTTGTCAAATGGCTGTCTTCAAGTAGTACAAGAACAAAGGGAACTTTTCTTGACATATAAATGCAAGAAAGCAACAAAAAAAACAGCGCTCGTCAGCTGAAGTAGGTCAGGAGTGGTTGATGAGGATGCTTTGCGAGAGAACAAAGAGATAGAAAAAAAGAGTGTTTTAGGTCACAGCTCACACGGTAGTTGCTGTTATATCTGCAGAAGCTACTACCCTGTACTGTATGTCCCTGTGTGTGTTTCTGACCATGTCTGTAGGCAGTGGCTGCCGCGCTCTAAGCTGGTTCCTCTGGGGGTGGACCAGGAGCTGGACAAGGAGAAGATGCTTGAGGGAAGGAAGTCAAACATCCGCAAGTCAGTGCAGGTGGCCTACCACCGTGCCATGCAGCACCGCAACAAGGTCCAGGGAGACCCCAGCAGTGACACCAGCGACAGCGACTGAGCACACACACACACACACACACACACGTCTTTGTTGGCCTCCTGTTGTATTGATAGGGTATTATTTTCAGGTCTGTGTGTTGATTGATATACCCTGTGGCCTTGGAGAGCCATAACCTAGCACCCAGCACACAGGAGAATCAGTGTGCCGGTATAACCTATTGGAAAGCACATGCGACATCCTTTTCTCTCTCTCAGACACACACACACACACGTACGTTGTTGACACACACAGTGGTATTTAATCTGAGATGTAAAATATGTATTTAAGAGAATTGAAACAATAAGGGTATTAAGAGGATGGAAGACAATGCTATGCCCAGAATCATGATGGAAAATTGTCCTTGTGTGTGGTTGATATGAGGGTTTACCAGCTCCTGAAAAATAGGATCTGCAAACTGAGGGTTGTAATCACACAAATATGTGCATACACACTTGTATACAGTTAGGTCCAAAGTGATTGACACCCTTGATAAAGATTAGCAAAAAATACCGTATCAAATAAATAATACAAATACTCTGCGATATTGTATGCAAAAAATATTCAAAAATATATTTTTTTATACTAATACAATTCCTCAGAGAAAGAGATTTTGATGGTGGCGGTAAAAAGTATTGGCGCCCCCATTTTCAATTCCTGACCTTGCGAGGATAATGGCAGTGAGCCTTTTTCTAAAATGTTTTCTGAGATTGGAGAACACATTGGGAGAGATCTTCGACCATTTTTTATTTTATGTTCAATTCACCATTTCTTTGTGGATTTTGATGTGTGCTTGGGGTTATTGTCTTGCTGGAAGATTCGCTTGCGGCCAAGTTTCAGCCTCCGGAGGCAACCAGGTTTTTTGGCTAAAATGTCCTAGTACTGGGTCAATTTGACCGTAACAAGGGCCCCAGGACCAGTGGAAGCAAAATAGCCCCATACAGTCGAAGATCCACCACCATATTTTACAGTAGGTATGGGGTTCTTTTCTGCTCACGCGTCCTTATTTCGATGCCAAACCCACCACTGGTGTACGTGGCTAAAGACCTCTATTTTACTCATCTTTATCAAGGGTGCCAATCATTTTGAGCCTGACTACATTCAAACAGGGAAATGCATACACACTCACACAAAGCTCTTCTCATACGAAAATATACACACACCCCATTGTGTGCACTTATGGTTTGACACTACCACTGGTCCAGCAACCCCTCTGCCGCCGCCCCCTCTTACCCTATGTCCAATCACGGCCCAATGGAGCGCGGGGTCGGATGGCATGGTAAACAACTGAGCAAATCATTTCCCTCTGTTATTTATTCCGTCTCCCAAGGACCTCCAGTCTTCTCTCCACTAGTCTTAACTGACCGTCTTCACAACATTGCATTGTGCAGTCGTTTTCTCTACTCTTACTTTTTTTTTTTTTTTTGTCGTCTCTGTTTACATCTCTTTTTGTTCTCGTCCGTTGTACAATTCTGTCTGCTGGTGAATAATGAGGACTAATGTAAATGTGGATATGATGAAACACGCCAGCCTCACTGTCTGTTCTAGTCTCAGGCCAATGGCTTTAGAACTTTTATATATACAGATTACATAAGATAGAAGTTTAATAAAATAATTGAGTTTTGTACACCTTTGTTCTGGTCTGCTCTCTTTTCGCTGTTAATGTGTATGTGTGTATAGCATTGCCGCCTTTCCCTGCTAAGTTCAAAAGTTCTCTCGATCGAAATGTTTCAGCAGAAGGCAGCGATCCCATCTAATCACATTTAGTTACATGAGTACATACTTGACATGATACAAACAGTGGTGAACAGCAGTACCAGAGGGGTGTACTACAAAGTAGGGTCAAGGCGTTAGCCAGCTAACTATGATAATCAACCAGAAATAACTAGATTTTCTTGGTTCATTAAGATAAAGTGATGTGTTTTTCGTTTTTGAATCAATTAGACCAAGCCCATTTCAAGCTTGTTTTTTAAGAAAAATCTGTTATTTCATTATATTTAGGCAAGTTAGCCGACTAACTCTTTGATCCTAATTGTAGTATAACCCTCTGGGCTCTTAACTTGCTCCTCAACCTTCATTTCCCTGTTGTAGGCAGGAAGTTAGAACATGTGGAAAACCCCCTGTGTGTTCTTCAAAAGCCCTGTTCTTCCCTTCGGTGATCCTCAACCAGGATTATTAATGAGTGAGTGTACTTACCGCCATGCTTGACCTCCATCTCTAAATCTGACTGCCTCGGCTGTCACTCTCACACACTGACAACAAAACCATCTTCCTGCGGCCATGTATGGGGGTGTTGAGTGAGTTGGTATGAACAGGGTGTGTCAGGTGTTGAAATCGGACACAGTCAACGCTCTCCGGTGGCTTATTTTTCATCATGACTCCTGTCTGCAGAGGGAGGGTGTAACTGCCAGGACACAAAGACAACACTCCGGTTCTGCTGGTTCCTAATCATGAAACCTAGATCCATCTTGGGCCTACAGGACATACACACTGACAAGGTCTCATTTCACAAAGACACTTACTACTGTTACACATAATTACTGATTTATGTTGTGACACTATCACTTCCTGGTTACCCTCTTGAAAACAGTAGATCCTGTGAGTTACGTGAGACCATGTTTTTTTCACTGTGGGGGAGGGCAATGTAGAAAAAATATATATTGAGTGTGTGACCGTTCCCAGAAGACTTGAAAAAGCCTTTCAGTGAACATATTTGTGGAAAAGTACGTAAACATGCAACAACATGGTGGACCCTGATGGGAGGTTTTCCTGAATAGCAATGCTGGGGTGAATTTGATAAGAGACTGCATCTGTGAAGACAGATAACCCACTCTTCTAAGGATCTCTGTTTCCTGCCCTAAATCCCCCACCCCTGTTTACAGTCATAGGGAGGATGAGCGGGAGCTGGAAGAACTGATAGATATCACCCAGGGGTTTGGTCAAAGAACAGATGAGATGAAAGAGCTGTGTTGACACTGATGTTTTTCTTCAGTTGACAGTTCATGAGTTCTTTGATATCTCTCTATGCAAACCCTGCTACTGTTTATACAACAGTTCTCTCTGTACTATACCTTGTGGTACACAGTGTGTGTGTGTGTGTGTGTGTGTGTGTGTGTGTGTGTGTGTGTGTGTGTGTGTGTGTGTGTGTGTGTGTGTGTGTGTGTGTGTGTGTGTGCGTGCGTGCGTGCGTGCGTGCGTGCGTGCGTGCGTGCGTGCGTGCGTGCGTGCGTGCGTGCGTGCGTGCGTGCGTGCGTGCGTGCGTGCGTGCGTGCGTGCGTGCGTGCGTGCGTGCGTGCGTGCGAATGGATGAGCTCTCATTTGTTGAGGTAGTTGTGCCTTCAGAAAGTATTCATACCCCTTGACTTATTCCACATTAAATTCGCTTTAATTCGCTCATTGCGCTCTAGCGACTCCTTGTTTCGGGCCGGGCCCCTCCAGGCTGCCCTCTGTTGTCGGATGAACAGTGTTTCTTCCAACACATTAGTGCGGCTGGCTTCCGGGTTAAGCGGGTGGGTGTTAAGAAGCACAGTTTGGCGGGTCATGTTTTGGAGGTCGCATGACTTGACCTTCGTCTCCCGAGTCCATATAAATATATATATTTTCAAAAATATGAAGAGTGGTACTCAGTGATGATTTGGATTTGCCCCAAACATAAATATATTTTTTAATTTTATATTTATATTTTTTAATAGATCAGCTTTAATATTGCAGATAGATTGTAACTTCCATCAATGTAATTGTCTCCATCACTGTAACGATGTGCGCTAAGAGTCGGGAAGCAAGTTCAGGGAGTGAGTGATTTAATCAATAAACGAAACATAATACAAAACAAGAAACACGAACAATGCACAGACAAGAAACAGAAACAGAAAGAATAACGCCTGGGGAAGGAACCAAAGGGAGTGACATATATAGGGCAGGTAATCAAGGAGGTGATGGAGTCCAGCCCTGAAACCTGAAGGATCTGGAGAAGGTCTGTATGGAGGAGTGGGCCAAAATCCCTGCTGCGGTGTGTGCAAACCTGGTCAAGAACTACAGGAAACGTATGATCTCTGTAATTGCAAACAAAGGTTTCTGTACCAAATATTAAGTTCTGCTTTTCTGATGTATCAAATACTTATGTCATGCAATAAAATGCTAATTAATTACTTAAAAATCATACAATGTTATTTTCTGGATTTTTGTTTTAGATTCCGTCTCTCACAGTTGAAGTGTACCTATGATCAAAATTACAGACCTCTACATGCTTTGTAAGTAGGAAAACCTGCAGTGTATCAAATACTTGTTCTCTCCACTGTATATCTCACTAGGTCAGGGTATTTAATCCTCCATATATACACTAGTTCCAATATATCCATGACATTCATGATTTCCTTAAGAGCATGAGGGTGATAGTTTGTAGTGTGATTTCCTTTACGGTCCATTGAGGTATTTAAAACTGTATTATAATCTCCCACCATAATAACAGTCTTGTATTGCTTACAGGGTTGATCATTTTATATATATATTTTCAAAGAAGCGTTGATCATAACTATTTGGTCCGTAAAGGTTAATGAGCCATATCTGTTTATGGTCCAAAAACATATATTAAATCATCCACCTACCATATGGATCTGTTTGGACAATTTGCACAATCAGATCAAAATTACTGTTAATTAATATCGTCACCCCTTTTGAGTTTCTTAGCCCATGGGAGAAGTATATTTCATCCCCCCCCAGTCCATTTTTCACTCACCTTCATCTAAAATTGTTGAATGAGTTTCCTGTAAATAGTAGAATGCATGTTTTGGAATATTTTGTATTCTGTACAGGCTTCATTCTTTTCACTCTATCATTTAGGTTGGTATTGTGGATTAACTTCAATGTTGTTGATCCATCCTCAGCGTTCTCCTATCACAGACATTAAACTCTCTAACTCTTTAAAGTCACCATTAGCTTCATGGTGAAATCCCTGAGCGGTTCCCTTCCTCTCCAGTGACTGAGTTAGGAAGGACGCCTGTATCTTTGTAGTGACTGGGTGTTTTGAACTAATAACTTCACCATGCTCAAAGGGATATTCAATGTCTACTTTTTCATTTTTTACCCATCTACCAATAGGTGGCCTTCTTTTTGAGGCATTGGAAAAAGTGGTGGTTGTGTTGAATCAGTGTTTAAAATTCACTGCTCGACTGGGGGACGTTACAGATAATTGTATGTGTGGGGTACAAAGATAGGGTAGTTATTCAAACCATGTTGAACACTATTATTGCACACAGAGTGAGTCCCTGCAACTTATTATGTGACTTGTTAAGCAAATGTTTACTCCAGAACGTATTTCGACTTGCCATAACAAAGGGGTTGAAGACTTATAGACTCAGGAAATGTCACCCTTTCATTTGTTATTTATTTGTTAAAATGTTACAAAAAAAAATAAAAAATTTAACTTTGACATTATGGGTATTGCGTGTAAGCCAGTGATAATTTAATAAATGTTTTATTCAGGTTGTAACACAACAAAATGTGGAAAAAGTCAAGGGGTGTGAATACTTTCTGAAGGCACTGTACGTGAGTCAGAGAGGGTACAGGACATCCTGTTACTTCTTACAGGCAGAATGTGTGTGTGGACGTGTTTGACTATACTTGTGGGGACCAGAAGAGAGAGTGTGTGTGTGTGTGTGTGTGTGTGTGTGTGTGTGTGTGTGTGTGTGTGTGTGTGTGTGTGTGTGTGTGTGTGTGTGTGTGTGTGTGTGTGTGTGTGTGTGTGTGTGTGTGTGTGTGTGTGTGCATTCACTGCCATAGCGCAGATTGTAAAATGACTTTTCTACGTAACAGCATACTATTCAGTTAACCAATAGATATTTTATATATACAGTATACAGTATTTAACAGGTAGCATATTTATATTAGGCTACACATTGGAACCCGGACTCACTATCTGGGCTATCCGTCTCATCACTCAGAGACTGTTCACAGAAGGAGGAAAGTTACTCTCACTAGAGGAACAGTCACTACACTTTTAGAAAAAAAGACTTCCAAAGGGATTCTTCGGCTTTTTGTATCCAAGTAGAACTATTTTGCGTTCCATATAGAAACCTCTGTGTAAAAGGTTCTACATGGAACTCAAAAGGGTTTGACCTAGAACCAGAAAGGGTGCTTCAAAGAGTTCTCCTATGGGAACAGCTGAAGAACCCTTTTATGTTCTAAGAATGTATTCTCAAGGCCATTGCCAGGCCCAGGCAGTGCAGCCTTGTCGCATAGACGAGACGTAATATAGTAAATGTAAATCCGGGACACTCAAATTAGAATGTTATGTTTGATATGGTTACATAAGACAGAAGATTTCCTGGTTGCTTAAATTGTAATAGTTAATTCATAATTTAAGTTTGTCAAAAGACAAGCAAGTATAGTGTAAAGAATCATTGTACCATCTAAACCGCTGTGAAATATATTTTCGATAACCCAAAATATTGTATTTTCATCTGTTTGAAGCTGGTGTGCAAAACTGAAAGTAAAAGATGCAAAAACTAAACTTAAGAATGGGAAGCACACATAGCACACATTGAACAGATCTACCGCTTCTTAGACTTGCGTTCAATGAGCATGATAGATCTATAATGCACGTTTCTATGTGAATTTGGTCGGGTCTCCTAAAAAGTTATATATTACAGCGTTAAAGCAAAAACGAAAGTAGGATGGTTGGTCAGGGTGGATGCTAATTAGCTTGCGTCTTCAAATCTCATCACCAAATCTCATCACCAACAACTTTAGAATTTTAGCTAATTAGCAACTTTGCAACTACTTAGCATGTTAGCTAACTCTTCTCCTTAACCGTTTGACATAACTCCTAACCTTAACCCTTAGCCTAGCTAAAGTTAGCGTTAGCCACCTAGCTAGCATTAGCCACCTAGCTAACGTTAGTGACAACAAATTGGAATTCGTAACATATCATACATTTTGGAAATTCATAACATAATGTACGGATTCAGTTCATAGCATATTGTAGGAATTGCAATTCGTAACATATCATACAAATTGTAATTCGTAATATATTATATGAAATGGATGATGGACATCCACAAATTAATACATTAATACAAAACGTAACATATGATACTAATTGTTGTGTCCCGGATTTACATTTACTATGTTACGTGGGTGGCTGCTAATGCTAGATGCTGCATAAGTAGGTCTACTAGCTTTTTGCAGTGTTTTTGTGCATCACTTGGTCTTGCCTTTTGTTTCTCCATCTTGAACAACGCACTCACTCTCCATCCGAATCTAACCTGATCCACCAAACTTTTTTTTTTTTACTGCTGAAATAAGGTAATTAGATGCCACTCAGTGGCCAGTTTATTAGGTACACCACCCTATTCACGAAAATGGCTCGCTCCTACACATACGTGGTCGTGGCTTGCTATATACAGCAGGCACACAGGCATCAAGGCATTCAGTTACTGTTCGATTGAACGTCGTATGATCGTTTGTTCTCAGAAATGTCTGGTCTCCTAGGCTTTTCACGCACGACAGTGTCTATGGTTCACAGAGAATGGTGTGACAAACAAAAAACATCCAGTCAAGGGCAGTCCTGTGGGTTTAAACAGTTCGTTGATGAGAAGTCTAAGGAGAACGGCAAAAGAATTGTGCAAGCTAACAGGCGTACCATAAACGGGCAAATAATGGCGCAGTACAACAGTGGTGTGCAGAATGGCATCTTCGAATGCACAACTGGTTGGTCCTTGTCACCGATGGGCTATTGCAGCAGACGACCACACCTGTTCCTTTCCTATCTAGCTTAAAACAAGAAGAAGCGGCTCCAGTGGGCACGCAATCACCAACAGTGGACAATTTAGGAGTGAAAAATATTGCCTGGTTTGACAAATCCCGGTTCCTATTGCGTCATGCTGATGGCAGAGTCCGTTTTTGAAGTAAACAGTATGGCCCCATCCTGCATCGTGTCAATGGTACAGGCTGGTGCCGGGGATGTAATGGTGTGGGGAATGTTTTCCTGGCACACGTTAAATCCCTTGATACCAATTGAGCAACGTTTCCACGCCCCGAAGAATTCAGTCTGTTCCAGAGGCAAAGGGAACAGCGTTTAAACCCTCTACTAGATGGGTGTACCTAATAAACTATTGTCTGACTGACTTGCATACTACCCATGTAGATTGGACAATACAAACACTTTGCTTGCTACACGTGGAAATAATTAATTAGACACTCCAATGCTTCCTACAGTTGTGTCAAGTTGTCTGTGTAACGGATGTGAAAAGGCTAGCTAGTTAGCGGGTACGCGTTAGTAGCGTTTCAATCAGTTACGTCACTTGCTCTGAAACCTAGATGTAGTGTTGCCCCTTGCTCTGCAAGGGCCGTGGCTTTTATGGAGCGATGGGTAACGATGCTTCGTGGGTGACTGTTGTTGATGTGTGCAGAGGGTCCCTGGTTCGCGCCCGTGTCGGGGTGAGGGGACGGTTTAAAGTTATACTGTTACATTGATGCTGTTGACCCGGATCACTGGTTGCTGCGGAAAAGGAGGAGGTTGAAAGGGGGGTGAGTGTAACGGATGTGAAATGGCTAGCTAGTTAGCGGGTACGCGCTACTAGCGTTTCAATCAGTTACGTCACTTGCTCTGAAACCTAGATGTAGTGTTGCCCCTTGCTCTGCAAGGGCCGTGGCCTTTGTGGAGCGATGGGTAACGATGCTTCGTGGGCGACAGTTGTTGATGTGTGCAGAGGGTCCCTGGTTTGCGCCCGTGTCGGGGCGAGGGGACTGTCTAAAGTTAAACTGTTACAATGGTGCCGTGACCGTTCTTCTGGATCGGATCATCCTTCGCTGGATTTCCATCTCAGAACTTCGCCATGGTTGCCGTTGAGGAATCAGATAAGACGTTGCTGGTGCAGTTTATAGCGATGTCGCATTTCGCCACAGGAGGGCGCCACTGCAATATTTTATTATCGAAATTGATGATTTCTCTGGCTGAGACTCTTCACAGATAAACGATATAACTTTTGTGTTACTTGTTTATTGGCAATTCTAATGTATATCTGATATAAGTAGGGTGAGTTTTACCAGTGTACTAGATATAGGTTAGATTTTGACGTGAGGTTAAAAAAAAGAAATATATATATGCATTTTTTTGCTATTTACATTTTTATTCGTGTGTTGATTTCCCATAGTTTAAATGGAAGGTATCGGGAGAGGTAGGGGTTTCCTGTCATTTAATCTATCACCATCTGTTGGTAGGGGTTCAGCCAAAAGTCCAGTTGCTTCTACATCTATGCCTAAACTGGAGGGTTTTGGGAGTTTTGATGATAGTGTACCCATGGAAACGCCCAAGGATGTGTATGGAAGAGTTTTGCCAAATACTGGGAGTGGGGAGGTCTCCATGGATTTCATAGCAGACATAGTACAGCAGATTGGTCATTCCATTGGGGAGAACATTGCCTCCTGTTTGGAGTCAAAGGCAATTGTTGGACATGTTGGGGACAATGTTATGGGGAATGCATGCAGCTCTAGGGGTATGGATGTGTCAGGCCTGAACCTGGTATTGAAGTCTGATATCAGGGAACCGGTGTACTTTCGAGGGGATGGCTCTGAAAAGTGCACAGTGCATGAGTGGGAGGATATGGTCATGGTTTACATGCGTAAGAGGGGCGTATCTGTGATGGACCAAGCAGTTGAGGTTATGGGTAGGCTTATGGGAAGGGCCTGCGATGTTGTTAAAGTGGGCATACGCAGCAATCCCTCCATTGATTGTACACAACGCAAGCCGAGTACTGTTACATCTGGATGGTGAACCATTTTGATTCACACCAGAAACTATTGAGCCTTAAAAGCCCAGCAGCATTGCTTTTCTTGACACAAACTAGTTTGCCTGGCACCTACATTTTTGTCATTTAGCAGACACTCTTTTCTGGAGCAACTTACAGTAGTGAATGCATATAATTTCATAATCTTTCCTACTGATCCCTCATGGGAATTGAACCCACAACCCTGGCATTGCAAGTGCTATGCTCTACCAACTGAGCCACATGGGACATGCACTTCAGTCTTTTGATCTTTTGTCTTGCCAATTCACCCTCTGAATTGCACACATACACAATTGTCACAAGGCTTAAAAACGTTTCTTTAACCTGTCTCCTCCCCTTCAACTACATTGATTGAAGTTAATTTAACAAGTGAAATCACTGTACGCGTGTGTGTGTGTGTGCAGGTGTGAGGTGTCTTCAAGGGCACAGAAGGGATGGAGTTAAAAGCATGACGTCTCTGTAAGGAGGAAGTGTCTGTTCAGGGTTTTTACCCTCTGTAAAACACACACACAAAGACACATATTGTGAGAATTAGGACTCATAATGAAACCTTGACCCAGTTAGAGAGCCCACTTACCGTCAACTACATTCAACAATTTCTGAGCATTATAGTGTGTGGTGTGTGTGTGTGTTTGAGAGAGATATAGCACAACTGACAGAAACGTTCCACCACGTCTGACACATGCATACACATATACAGACAGACCTACTGTATAATAACATTGGAAAACAACATGTGAGGCTAACCAGAAACTGCTACAGACATGGGGTGAATATTACCCTATCCAAATAACCAAGGCTGTTCAAAGTCCATAACTGAATTTAATGAGGACCACATTTCAGAGGTCCTTCCCCTAGCTTTGTAGGATGTGAATAGAGACCGTTTTGAGTAGAATCCAACAATAGCAATACAATAATTGTTTTGTGGTGATAAAAGGAATAGATGTGACTTGATAATAGCCTATAAACATTACGGAATCAGATATCTGACTCATCTACCGCTGTTGACGCTATCTTTACACTACTGAGATGTTATTCAGATTAGTCCTGGTTTCAAATATATGCATACTCTGAGTATTTTAGTTTTTTTCAAATAATATGGTCTGAATCAACTACTTCTATTGGAAGTATTTGACCATTTAAAAACAAATGTATAGGCCTAGCTAGCATAGGCTACTATTTTAACTATTTTAAAATACTTATTTCCAAATACATTATTTCAAATGCCAAGCAGACTTGGGGTAATACAATATTTGCATTTGAAAATAGAAGTTTCTGTGTATTTGAGTAAGTTCAAATACATGGCAATATTTTCAAATAAATAATATCCAAATACTTGGCCTACTTCCAAATGTCTTCGAAAGTAATTGAAATAACAAAAATAGTAGGCTTCAACACTAACTCTGCAGGGGACTGCAATGTTCGGCAGCAAACTATTCCGTTCTTCCCGCAGTTAAATAAAATGTTGTTTCTCAGTATAGCCTAACTATTATTTCCCTAATGTTAGTTAAAGCAAAGTTCACACTCTCGGCAATCCAAGACGTAGAGCAGCAACAGCACTAGTGTGAACATTTGGGTGGTTCGTTTTGCATGGCCCGATGCTCCGGGGAGTGGAGATTTCTCTTAAGGACCAATGGAACGGTCTAAAATAAACCTATTCTGCCTACCCGGGGCACCGGGCCATACAAAACGTATTCACTCACTGGTATATTGTGGGAGGTAACTACTGATGTAACCTGTCTGTCTAGAGTAGGCGGCTGGAGAGGTGGAGCTGTATGTCGTAAACTAGTCAGCGATTACGCACTCTCCGATTACACAATTTAACCCGCAGTGAACTATTCGAACAGTTATTAGGAACATACAAGAACAACATGGCACTGGAAGATAACATGTTGGCCTACCTACTTTTCGGTTTTATTGAATTACATTTATTTGGTTTTGAAATGCATTCTGTAGTGTAAACATGTTTGTGCACTGGATTTTGCGTTTGTTGGCTGCCTGTGCGTTGTTCTAGCAACGTCGGATACGATGTGACTTTTCCAAGTGTCTCTGGTGTCAGTACTGATCAATGTTCATGATGAGTTGCGGAAATGGACCAGCACGTGCTGTGCTCCTGTTGTGTTTGCTGCTGCTCCTGCACGCCGCGGAGGAGAAACCACGCGCTAAACTAACTGTCACCGAGGTAAAGGAATGAATCGTACCATCTTTGAGGTTAATCTTCATGGAGATAATGTAACCAATAAGCAATGGAGACATTATACTCAGACTGTAGCCTATATATCATGGAAATGATGTATTGGAAATGCATTAGGCTATGTGAACCCGCATCAATATTCACTTCACATGTCAATAACAAACTCAACACAGCCGTGTTCTGTTTCTTCTCCCTCTTCCTTTCCCTGTCTCCTCCACTTTATCCATAGATTCAACACCATAATGGTAAGTGTTACTTTAGTCCATGGTCCCTTTTGGAGAGCTGATCTTATACACAATATGAAGAGGAACAGTTTATTTGGAAGGTTGAGACTTCACTGTATATATATTTTACTCCATACAGTTGTACAGTTTTGAATGTTCTGTGGCATTTTTCTTCTTTTTCTATAGGTTCCACCTGGAACCTGGAGAGTCTTCCCCAGCTGAGTCTGTCCACCTCCTGGTTCTCTCCATCACAGGCCTCCTGTTCTGCTTGTGTCCATGTCCGTGTCAGAATGAAAGCTGCAGGTAAGGCCTTAACACTCTGTTTCCCCCATCCACAACCAATCTCACTCTCCACCTCATCCTCTTCCCCTTCAGAACCTTCTTCCAGCTTACTGTTATCCAACGTCTTCATCTCAGTCTCCCTTTCTCTGACCTTGTGTTTGTTGTCCCCCATGATGAAATTGGGGAGGAGACTGTGGATCTGTCTCTGTACGTTAGTACATTAGTCACACACGATATCTCAGACACCACTGGCCCGATTAAATTTTTTTAAACTTTTTTTTTTATTTTTTTAACTTGGGTGAATTGAATTGTCTTGTTATAGAGATCCAGCTTTTACGAAATACACTGATTGTTCTGATGGTGGCGGTATAACAACAGATTGAAAATGCAAACCTTGTCAGGTCATGCCCCTCATCCTGTTTGACCTAAAGTCATGAAATTCGGTACATAGGTCCCTCTCCTCACAGGGAACAAATATGTCTCGGGGACCCATAAGACTCAACATATGCAAGAGCATTCATATCAACCACACAGTGGCGCTATAACGGGCACATGTTTATATCGCTTGATCTGTTTGAAATTTGGCACACATGCTCAGGAATATTAGTCTAGTCAACCCATGCGATATCTCAGACACCACTGGCCCGATTTAGACGAAACTTGAATGAATGATGCGTCTTGCCATAGAGATCCGGCATTTACAAAGTCACATGTTATTGACCCAAAGGGGGGGGCGCTATAGTAATCAACTGTACGTACGTTATCACACGTGATATCTCACACACCACTGGCCCGCTTTTGATTAAACTTGGGTGAGTGATGCATCTTGCCATATAGATCCGTAATTTGCAAAGTTATACTGATTTTGCACTGAGGGGGGGGGGGTGCAGCATCATCTGTAGGGGGACGACATGCTTACTGTTGCCTTTTTTGTCTATCTTTCTTCCTTAACATGACTTTCTCTCGTTCTACCTTTACTGCCATGCTTCCTTAATCTGTCCTCTGTTTTTCCTCTCTAGACTTTACTGGGACACTGAGTATTACCTACCTGGAGCTGTCAACTAATTCTCGCAGAATCATCTCCATAGAAAATGTCAAAAATCGCACTTTACAGGTAACAACTTCTTTTCATTCCGCTGACCAGTGAATATTCCTTGGCTTCCAAAGTTATCAGCTGGATAAGATAGAGGGATACAATTAAGTTCACGCCCTTACCCTCTTATCTATTAATTGTCCCCCACGATGAAATCGTGGAGGGGGACTGTGGACCTGTCTCCATCAGTTAGTGCGTTCGTACGTTAGTCACACACGATATCTGTGACAGTACTGGTCTGATTTTGATTCAACTTGGGTGAACGATGCGTCTTGCCATGGAGATCTGGCATTTACAAAATGACACTGATTTCCCAAGGGGGGCCCTGCATCATTCGTGGGGGATGACATGTTTACTGTTGCCTTGTTTTTATTTTAAGTGGAGAGGCCCGCTTCCCTTCAACGGAGGAAAGACCAAAATCAAACGTTTACGTCTCCGTAATATTGGCCATCAAATTTTGGTAAGATCTGATATTTTCATGCGCGCGCACATTAAAAGAGGTGAACGTGTGTTTCTGATGATGGTGCTGTGTCTCTGCTGCCCTTCAGTGGGAGTTGGTGTATGACTGTTTCCCGGCCGACGCAGGGCGAGAAGTGTACGTGTCTTTGTCCTCCAAACCAAAGAGAGAAGACAGGTACATCGTACAAGACATCTGTCCAGGTAATGAATCTCAAAACCTAAACCTTTCACATCCATCACTTATTCCCTTCCCTCATGTGATCAAAATAACAATAATACTTAATCATTTTGCATACTATGACTCTCTGTCTGTGGGGATTCAGATCCAGTGCCGGAGTTTGACCTGTTTGTTGAGGAGGTGGCTCGATCCCTCACTGTAACTGTAGCAACTGGGGACCGCACATACCAGCCGGCTCTCTCACCTGAAGTATACACCAGGCTGTGCTACAGGCAGACAGACTCAGAATGCTCCAACCTTTCTCCTCTTATTACTGTAAGCTCATTGTGTGTGTGTGTAGATGTTTCAAAAGGTGAAAGTTGTTTTATAATTTGTTTATAGATAATGTATGTTTTCACCAGATTGACACCAATCGGGCGTTGTCAGTGACTCTCAGGTTCCCCTACCTGCTTCACTGTGTCTGTGTACAGGTAAGGTCTCGCTCAACTACATATCAGATCATGTGCGATGGACAGTGACATTACTGCATGGCTCAAACTATGTCTCATGTAAGTGTCCTTACTTACTTGTCTGTTTTGTATGTCTGCCTGCTACAGGTATATTACACACACCTGGATGCAAGGCGAACCACAGTTTGCCCATTTGTGAACAGCTCATTAGATGGCGAGTATTCCGTTTTTTTTAATGTCTCTTAGACTTATGTGAGATGCAGTAGTTGATGATTAGCTTCAGTCTCTGCGTGTGTTACCTGTACATTGCCCTGTTAATCTGATCTGGGAAACCAGGGGCTTTCTACTGGATCTAATATTGTGAGTCACAGATAAACCAGCAGAGCATGAAGTCCTCTTGGAGCATTCACTCCTCACACTACTATCTGTATTAACAACTTCTTGTCAATAGGGGGGCGCTGTTTTCACTTTGGGAAAAATCGTGCCCAAATTAAACTGCCTCGTACTCTATTCTAGATCATACAATATGCATATTATTATTACTATTGGATAGAAAACACTCAAGTTTCTAAAACTGTTTGAATTATATCTGTGAGTAAAACAGAACTCATTTTGCAGCAAACTTCCATACAGGAAGTGAAAAATCTGAAAACGATGCTCTGTTCCAGGGCCTGCCTATTCAATTGCCTTATATTTATCGATATGCATGCACTTCATACGCCTTCCACTAGATGTCAACAGGCAGTGGAAGGTGGAATGGGGTGTCTAGCTTGATCTGAGGCCGAACAAGAGCTTTTGGAGTGGCAGGTCAGGATATTTCCGGCTCTGATTTTATTTGATACATGTGATAATAACATCATAAAGTAGGTTTTTTCAACCGAGTTTTATCAGTTTATTCAACGTTTATTGGGACTTTTGGAATTTTCCGTTCTTTGCGTCAAGAGAAGATGGGCATGTTCGCGCCACATGGCTAGCTAAGGTTGCTAATTCGACAGAAGAAATGGACATTCTAAAACCAAACAACGATTTATTCTGGACCAAGGACTCCTTGTACAAGATTCTATTTCGTATTTCTGTGGAAAATGTTGATTCCTATTCTCTGCCGTTTTGGCGAGCTCTGTCTCGCAATAACGCAAGCTGTTATGGTAAAGTTATTTTTAAAAATCTAACACGGCAGTTGCATTAAGAACCAGTGTATCTTTCATTTGCCATACAACAAGTATTTTTATGTAAAGTTTATGATGAGTTCTTTGGTCAGATTAGGTGAGTGTCCAAAATAGCTCCGGACATTCTGGTGAATCGATGCTACATATTCACAATGTATAACCACGGTTTGCAGCTCTAAATATGCACATTTTCGAACAAAACATAAGTGTATTGTATAACCTGATGTTATAAGACTGTCATCTGATGAAGTTGGTCAAGGTTAGTGATTAATTTTATATCTTTTGCTGGTTTTTGCGATAGCTACCTTTTGCGGTGAATAAATGCATTTGTGTGTTTGGCTATTGTGGTAAGCTAATATAATTCTATATTGTGTTTTCGCCGTAAAACACTTAAAAAATCGGAAATATTGGTTGGATTCACAAGATGTTTATCTTTCATTTGCTGTACACCATGTATTTATCATAAATGTTTTATGATGAGTATTTATGTATTTCACGTTGCTCTCTGTAATTATTCTGGCTGCTTCGGTGCTATTTGTGATGGTAGCTGCAATGTAAAACTATGATTTATACCTCAAATATGCACATTTTTCGAACAAAACATGAATTTATTGTATAACATGTTATAAGACTGTCATCTGATGAAGTTGTTTCTTGGTTAGTGACTAATTATATCTCTATTTGGTCGGTTTTGTGATAGCTACTTATGCGGTAGAAACATGGTGAAAATATGCGGTTGAGTCTTTGGCTATTGTGGTTAGCTAATAGAAATACATATTGTTTTTTCGCTGTAAAACATTTTAAAAATCGGAAATGATGGCTGGATTCACAAGATGTTTATCTTTCATTTGCTGTATTGGACTTGTGATTTCATGAAAATTATATGATATCCCTGTCCCGTTAGGCTAGGCTATGCTAGTCAACTTTTTTGATGAGGAGGATCCCTGATCCGGGAGAGAGAAGTGGTAGAGGTTTTTAATGCACTGTCTGTGTGTGTTCTGAAGAGGGCCGAGACGTGTGGCGCTCCAGTTTTGTGACTCTGTATGGCTCCAACCTGGCATTGAGCTCCCCGTGTCCTGCTGCTTACCTGAAGCTCTCTGCCTCCCTCTGCTGGCAACACCAGAGAAACGCATCCCACTGCACTCCCATCCTCAACTCCACACTGGAGGACATAGTGGAGAAGAGAGCTCTGGTAAGGGTTGGTGATTACTACGATGAGGATGATGATGAAGAGGAGGATAATGTTGATGATTATTCCTTTCCCTCTCCCGTTGACAGAAATATAATATTTCTGCTGTGGATCAACACCCTCAGATGTGTGTGCAGGTAAGACTGTGAGCCAAATGCATGTATAATATCAACAGTTAACTGTATAATACATGATACATGTGGGTGTCAGTCGCTGATGTTCTCATGTCTCTCTTCTCTGTAGCTGTCCTTTAGAAGCAGCTTTGATGTCCACTGTCCATTCCTGCCAGGTGAGAGACCACAGTGATATAAATACTGCACTTGATATTGTTATCATTTATTTATTTAACCTTTTTTATTTAACTAGGCAAGTCAGTTAAGGACAAATTCTTATTTACGATGACGGCCTACACCGGCCAAACCCAGACGACTTTGGGACAATTGTGCACGGCCCTATGGAACTCCCAGTCACGGCCAGTTATGATACAGCCTGGATTCAAATCTGTAGTGACACCTCAAGCGTTGAGATGCAGTGCCTTATACCGCTGCGCCACTCGGGAGCTCATAAACACATCTTCTGTGCCACTAAGAGCGGTAAAACTCCATACCACTTTTAGTCTACCCAAATGCATGCAAGACCCTCCCTTCGGCAGCAAATCCGACCATGAGTCTATAAACCCTTCTTTCTGTTTACCAGCAGACCCGTGGCTACAAAACTATTTTGCTAATACAGACTGGAATATGTTCCGGGGATCAACCGATAGCATTGAGGAGTTTACCACATCAGTCACGGGCTTCATCAATAAGTGCATAGACGATGTCGTTCCCACAGTGTTAACCAAAAAACATGGATTACAGGCAATATCCTTGCTGGGCTAAAGGCTAGAGCTACTGCTTACAGAGAATGGGACACGGATATGGGTGCATACAAGAAAGACTGCTACGACCTTCGAGACATCAAACATGAAAAAGGACAATATAGGAGGAAGGTGGAATTCTATTACACCCGCTCTGATGCTCGTTGGATGTGGCACGGCTTGCAGACTATAACAAATGGAAACCCAGTGATGCCCAGTGACGCGAAACTCCCAAACGAGCTAGGCCACAACAACTCCGCCACACTGACCCTAAACACGGTGGCCCCTCAGGAGTGCGAGTTTAGTCCCCACCTGTACTCCCTGTTCACCCATGACTGAGTGGCCATACACGACTCCAACACCATCATCAAGTTTGCTGACGACACAATGGTGGTAGGCCTGATCTCCGACGGCGATGAGACAGCCTACAGGGAGGAGGTCAGAGACTTGGCAGTGTGGTGCCAGGACAACAACCTCTCCCTCAACGTCAGCAAAACCAAGAAGCTTATCGTGAACTACAGGAGAAGCGGTCGAGACGTTCAGGTTCCTTGGCGTCCGCATCACTAAGGCCTTAACATGGTCCATACACACACCCGCAAAGTCGTGAAGAGGGCACGACAGTGCTGACTTGTTGGCAGTCAGCACTGTTGGAACCGACTTGTTGGCAGCCGGTGACGACTCCATGTTGAGTCACTGAGCTCTTCAGTAAGGCCATTCCACTGCCAATGTTTGTGTGTGGAGATTGCATGGCTGTGCTCGATTTTTATACACCTGTCAGCAACGGGTGTGGCTGAAATGGCCTAATCCACTAATTTGAAGGGGTGTCCACATACTTTTTGAATATGTAGTTTATCTACCTAAAATACCTGGTACTGTATACAGTTTAATTCCTCCTGTGTTACAATTTTTGAACTGCATCGTTGAAGGGCTCGTAATCAAGCATTTCACTGTAACGGTAAAGTCTACATCCATTCTGCGCATAAGGCAAATAAAATAGGATTTGAACAACATCTCTCTCCCTCCTTCCCTCAGGTATGTCTAAGTGGGAGGCATATGTTGGTCCCGGTTCACAGAGTCTCCGTGTCTATCTCACCTCCAATATCCCAGCATCCTTTGCTGCTCAACTCTGTGTATGGCAGGACAAGGGATGTGTGGCCAGAGGAGCTATCTACTTAGTAAACATGGTAAGGTAATAAGACACTATTACCATTTATTATAGAGCTAATGACACTGGTCCATGCTGTTAAGAGTGCAGTTTTCTGTTGTACAGGATGGCACCAGAGAGACACCGCTGAACCTGCCCTTATCCTTCCTAACTGAGGGACTGTGTGTGCAGGTATGACCTAACTATGAATGTTTTTTTGTATTATGTGAAAGGATATCTTATCTTACCTTTGACTTTCTTTTCATTTCACGCTCTCTTTAACTCTCTGAAGGTATGGCGGTCAGATCCTCCACAGTATGGGAGGAGAATACTCTGTCCTGACTGTGAGTTCACTCTCTCACACACACACACACACACACACACACACACACACACACACACACACACACACACACACACACACCTTCCAGCACTTATAAGTAGTATCCTCATATGCCTTCTCAGATTCCCACAGGAGATGGGGTCTCTATGCTGTTGCAGCCTTGACACTTCTGGTTACTGTGGCAATGCTGGGACGCCTCATCCACTATGTGACCAAGAATGGAGTCACAGGTCAGTTTTTCTTGCACTGTACGCAGACCTTTTGTAGCCCGTTCTTGTGTCCTCAGTCATATTATATTGCATTAACAATGTTTGCAATATTATGTACTGTCTTTGACCTACTTGTCTGCTCTGTCTGTGTGTCTTTGTATCACCTTATCCTTCAAACCTAATTTAATCCACATTTGATTTGATCCTAAAGGCTTAATGGCCACCAGGGAAATAATTGGGAAATCAAGCAATAACTGACAATCATTTGCAATCTTTTTTTATTTTTATATCATCCCCGTAACCCTCTCCTTTGTGTGTGTGTGTGTGTGTCTGCCTCGCCCCTTCTCTCGCTCCCTACAGGTTGGCTGTTCATCCAGAGGCCTGTGTTGTTGGTGTGTTCCTCAGAGCTGTCAGCCCATGTGTCTCCAGTGTGTGCTTTGGCCTCCATTCTACAGGGGGAGCTGTGTGCTGATGTGCGCATGGCTCTGTGGGCCCAGATCTCCAATGGGGATGGTCCTGGGGCTATGGAGAGGTCTGGGGCTGGTGTGGCTGAGCTGGGCCCTGTACCCTGGATGTATGGACAGTGGGATGCAGTCAGAGAGGCAGGAGGCCGGGTGCTGATCATATGGAGCCCAGAGGCTAAGGAGACCTACAAGAGCTGGAGAGAAGAGCGAGATGGAGGGAATAGGAGAGATGGGAAAAAGACAGGAGGGAGTAAAGGAGAGGAGATGCGACAAGGGGAGAGTGGAGGAGAAGAGCTGAAAGGACTTGAGAAAACAAGAGATAAACAGGAGCAAGCAGGAATGAAGAAAGGAGTGGAAAGGAAAGTGGAAGGTAGGAGCGGAGAGGAGGAGAGGGAGCCCTCCTCAGTGACGGGGCCGGTGTTCAGGGCTGCCCTGTCATGTCTGCAGGGGGCACTACAGGGGACAGGAGAGAGCCACGGCTTTGCCCTTGTCTACTTCCAGGACCTCTGTCACAGCCGAGATATCCCCAAAGACCTCAGAGGTGTCCCGCGCTACTGCCTGCCTCGAGATTTTGGGAGCCTGATACGAGAGCTGGGCGGGATGGCTAGAGGAAGGAACAATGTGATTGGCAGCTGGCACTGCTGGCCCAGACTCCTCTCCAAGACATTGTCGCTTTGGTTGGCACGACGACTAACTCGCAAGATGAGTTGCCACGGACGCACCCACAGGAAGAAGAGGGTCCAAAACCGAAATTGTCGCAGAAAGTGATGTCAGAGAGGACACTAAGCAGGCATGTGTCGCCACTGTCAACCAATGAAGAGAGGACAGAGCCAAGCACTTTGCAGGAGGAGTCACTCAGCGGGCCACCGTGGTGATGAGGCAGGGCATCTCAGGTTTTACCTTTATACAGGGGACTTTTCTTTTTTTTTTTTGTCTTGACCGTAACATGAAGCATTGTTGGTGTAGTGACCCAAACGGTGTAGCAGAGACGACGAACATTTATGCCTAAAGTCAATAGGGGGTTACACTTCACCACTAAGATACCTTACCACTTGATTTGCTAAGTAAATATGGTCATCTGGGTACGTCCCACGTATGGCAGTCCCACACAGTTTGTTCTTTGTGTACTGAGTGCACTGTTTGAGCCTGACCATGAAACCACACACATCAGCCTTATCTTTGTGGGTTTGCCTGAACAAAGGAGACGCCTTAATCTGGTGAATATCTCCTACAAAATCAACCACCCTCTGTTAATACAACAAGATTCAACTCTGAACAATCTTGGCTAATTATTTAGTTTTGATTATATAAGTGTTTTTTTTATTTTATTTTACATAATATAGTGAATCAGAACAGGTAACATGTCAGAGTGCATGGAGGCTGCCACATCAAGCAGCATTAAGGGAAATGCTACAGAAAAGGAGGCTTGGAGTACAGTTGCCGGGCGCAACACACCAAAGGAAACGGTTCACCCTATCTTCATCTTGGAGAGAGAAATCCTTACAAGGGAGGAGGCCATGGCTAACCATAGCTAACCCCCTGATGGAAGAATAGCTCTACCATAGCATACAGGTAATCCACCCAAGCCACTTGAGGTTGGTACAGAGAGTGCACTCTGGCGTATCTATCTGAAGTGAAAAGGAGGCAAGGGCAACTCCTTATTGGAGGAATATCTGTCTGTGGAAAGCATGCACTGTTCAAGGAAAACAACCCTGTCAGTCTGAAGTCACGCATGGCCAATCAGAACTCAGTTCAAGTTACAATCAAAGAGCTCCCTGAATCAGCAGATGACAGTGTTGTGACAGAGTTTCTGACCAAAGCAGGTTACAAGACTGGGGAAAGTTATGAAACGCATGATCCGATGCAAGAACCAACTCACTAACTGTTCAAATGGAGACCGCTTTGTTTACATTGAACCAGTGTCCCCCAAACCCATACCGCGCTCTGCAAAGATGGGTCCACACTGGGTCAAAATATTATTCTATGGATCGTGCAATGGACAGTGTCAAGACGAGCCGGAACAAAAGCCTGCACTGAGCCCAAAATGCATTCCAGCCACTGAAGAGAACTTTAATTACATAGAGGAGATGTATAGTATAGCTAGTCTGTGCTGGATGACAACGCCCTGCCTCAAAGTGGAACAGCGCTATCAGAAACACCAGCAGAATCTGGAGAAATTCAGAGTGAAACTGAAGATCGGGCCACTTCTACACCGAAGAATAAGGGGGATGAGCCTGGAGAAAACAGTGTGCCAGACCCAACTATACATTCTAATGAGCAGAGAAAGAAGAAGAAGTGAAGAGGAAAAAAATGGAAGTGACAAAAGCACAGTAAAACAAGACGAAAGGCAAGACCGAAGATGGTAAGATGAACAGAAGGCGATGCAACTCTCTTGGGAGGGCAAAAGAAGGGAATCCATCCTTTCATTCTCTTATTCCCTCTGTGCTCTGTCCCTCTGTTCTCTACAGGCAAGTAAGAGACCTAGGGAAAGACTCACAAAGTTTAGTCTGGAACAGAAGGCAAAGAAAGAAAATGATGATGATGATGATGAACAGGACCAAAGTCCCCAGATCACAAGTGAAGAACACAAAAAGTCCACCCAGGAAGTATACGGGTGATAGAACCATCATGGACAATGTGTGATGTAAATACTACCTGAGTTAGATGATCCCTAATTCACTGGGCACACCATGTCATTTCAACGTGGAAATGTGGGTAATATTTGGGTAAGACGTTGAGCAATAAGATTTCACTGTGCGTCATCTAGTACCATAACCAAATGACCTCGATTGCAGTTCGGATTACATTACAAGTACATAGTGTAAATGATCAATGTTGTTTGAGATTCTGCACAGGTTATTATAGCGATTGTGAAGATCTCCACAGACCTGTGATGACCTTTGCATGCTATCTTGAACATGCACACTATCTATAATTACATAAGACATTTATAGTTACAGTAGGCTAACCTCAATGTGGCCAAGGATCTGTTACTTATTTGAAGGTAGAATAAATACTGTTACATTAGCCTTATTGCTATATACTGTATTACAAAAGTAAATGGAACTATCCAGGCAGAAGGTACATATTCTTCAAATGTTAATATTTGGTTGCCAAATGCATTTCAATATCCAGTTTGTCTACAAATTAATAATTTGTTGGATTCACGTCTCCATGTCAACCAAAAATCTAGGTTAAAGAATTGTCACTAGAGCCATGCGCTGAAAATCCTGGACACACCCTGTACAATGTACTGAGCTTTGAACACTTGGTCTGATTTTTCAATTGTGAACCTCGTCTTCAAGTGTCTCTCAATGGTCTGTCCCCTGAACCCCCTGACCAAACGGATGCAGAAGCTGCACATGCCTGGAGTGTCCACCAGCGAAAACTGCACGGTCTTTCTACTGCATCGTTTCCCAACAGGCTGCTACTGCTTCAGCAGCGCAGTCATGTATGACCTGCTGTGTGTTATCCAACAGACCCACTAAGACTGTTGTATGTCCAAGTTGTATATATTAGTGCTATGAGATTTGCTTAGGTGCATCTAATTGAAGGCTGGCATTGTGGATATAATTATGATAATGTACAGATGGGATATTTTTTATTGATTACGTATTTCTTTCCTTTTGTTTTCATTAGTCTATTTAGGGACGGGTGTCGGAAATTTGCTTGAGCTAGACACACTAGTGCAATGCATCGGACGATTGACACGATGAACAAACAGTGTGTTTGTCCCCCATTCAAATAAACAAAACTATTATTGTGTGAAACTGAATGTCCTTGATGTGTACCCTCACCACCGGTGCTCACGTCATCACAGGTTACAGAAACTCACTTCATCATTCTCCATGTCAGCAGCAGTAGTTGGTTAAAGTATGTGATATCTTTGGGCACTAACTATACAGCGATAGGTTTGATAAATTCCCCGCTGAAGGTGAAATGTGTACTTAAATCAGAGCAAGATTCAGAATGTATCATCCAAAGGGTCCCAGAGATATCATGAAGTGTTGTTTTGTTAGATAAAATCCTTTTTCATATCCTAAAAAGGTCCATATGGCATGCACGATCGATTTTGTATTTCCACTCGTTCAATTTGCGAAGGAAGGAATCTGAAAATCTCACCCTAAACGTTGTTTCAAACGAGTCAAATCACGTTCGTATGTATTCCTCAGAGATCCTAGAAGGTAACAAGACTTTACTATATCATTAGGGGTGTAGTATGTCCTATAGGACAACATATTTGGTCAGAGCGATGCCTTCATGGCATGCCGATGACACGGGCAGTCATCTCTTGAACAACTATCTTTGTCAAATAAGCACCAATCGGGGTCAAACAAAGCTAGCTAGATAGCCAATAAGCTGGGCTTTACAGGAGTATCCAGAAACCATGTATATGTCGTAAAATGTAGCTACTAACCTTGTACGACAGCATGCCTTTTCATTTTGGACAAAAATTATAAGGATATTTAGAGTTTTGAAAACTGGTTGTTTAGCAAATGTTGAACTTATATGGCTACAAATACTTGGGAAGCTAAATCAAAGTCCAAGTATACAGATTTGACAATATTCTTACATAAAAATGTAATATGAATGCGAATAGCTCCTTCACGATTTTCCCAAATGTACCTAGGAACTTCAGTCTTGAAGTTCACTCATACTTCAAGTTATCCATCAAACTTTGCACATACACTGCTGCCATCTTGTGGACACTATCGGAATTACAACCAGAGTGATGGCTAGAACTTTGCCCTTTCTCTTGCATTTCAAAGATGGTGGTAGAAAAATACACGTTTTTTTCTTCTTTTCTACCAGATCTATTGTGTTATTCTACTACATTCAATTCACATTTCCACAAACTTCAAAGTGTTTCCTTTCAAATGGTACCAAGAATATGCATATTCTTGCTTCAGTTCCTTAGCTACAGGCAGTTAGATTTGGGTATGTCATTTGGGCAAACATTTTAAAAAAGGAGGCTATCCCTAAACATCCCACCTTTCATGTGTCCAGAGTCAAACCCATGTCTCACAGCCCTTTGTCTACTGTTTCCGGGCCCACCCTCTATACCCTGTTTCATCGACGGCCACACGGTGAGGCGTCTCCTGAAGGATCAACGTCTGGGCAGGGGGTTCTAGTACCTGGTTGACTGGGAGCGTTATGGCCCGGAGGAGAGGTGCTGGGTCCCCGCTAGGGACATCCTGGACCCAGGCCTCGTCGTGTATTTTCAACGTCGACACCCCGTTCAACCAGGTGTACACCCAGGTAGGACACCAGGTGACGCCCCTAGAGGGGGGGGGGGTACTGTCACACCCTGATCTGTTTCACCTGTCTGTGTGCTTGTTTCCACCCCCCTCCAGGTGTCGCCCATCTTCCCCATTTTCCCCTGTATATTTATACCTGTTTTGTTTGTATGTTGCCTATTATTGGTTGGTTCAACATAATTTAATTGAAATGGTGTGGAAACAACGTTAATTCAACCAATGTACGTCATCACACCTCCTTATTAATTCAGATAGCCTTTTATTCAATTAAAACAAAGATTTAAGCATTGATTTACTAAATAGACAGTGTCATACTTAGATCCTGCTATAGTTTTAAAGCATGTTATTGTTTTATTATTAAACAACTGGTTTGTGAACCCCTTCAGACTGACAGTGAACCAGTATTACTCAAATATCCCCAATGACTCACATTCCATTCTCAGTATGCCAACTGAAGCGTAGTCAGCACGTCCACTGGAGTCAACGGTAGACTGTATGCAAAGCATCTGGAACCTTATAGGGTGACTTGGGGGGGGGGGGGGGGGATTACCCCCTTTCTGAAAGAAAAAATCAAGGTTAGGTAAGATTTACAGTACATATGGGCTATCCTTAGGCAAACACATTATGAAGGGAAACAAAAAAACTGTTGTTCAATAAAAACAAAGTTTCGAATGGGGGTGCGTTTTGCTAAAATCCATTATATGTTTTTAGTCATGAGTAATTAACCCCTAAAAGCTGAAGCCTAGGTAAATTATTTTACTTAAATCAAATCGAAACAAAATTACATTGCACATCTCAATATTAATATTGAGTAAATGTAAATGTAAATGTAATGAGGTCTTGATGTATAGACTCTTTTTTCATTTTCTATCCAAATCATTCTATATATATTTTTTTTATCTTAAAGTAGTATAATTAACTGATCTTTAGGTTCCCTTTGTGTGTGTATATCTAACATTTATAGATCTAACATCATTCGACTAAATTACAAAATATTAGATCAATGTACCTCAATCGTTTTGTTTGGAGTGACTTAAGTTGAGACCGATGCAAATTGTAGCTGAGCAAGACTAGTGGCATTTATGGAAAGTGTTTTAAAAAATTGGGACATAGATAAAGTGGTTTCTGTGAGAATTACAGGAGGGGGCTGCTTAACCCTGGGGGTTGTTTATCCCCAAGCCACCCTACCATAAGACAATTGTTCTACCCAGAGAAGTAAGTAATGTTTGCAATTATATGCAGCAAACAGGGGCAGATCAGTTGTCATTGAAGGTTTAAATGAACTGTATTATGTGTTTAATGACTTTACCCCATGTACTTTGAAATGCTATTTTGTACATTAGTAAAAATATGTTATTTTGTAAATGTCCTTGATATTTATCCTTTTTGCTTTCTACAGACACTTTATGTGTATACTGTATTGGTAACGGAACAGATCTGAGAGAGCACGTGCCCTTGATTCGCCTATGGGAATGACGCCTCTGTAAATCAGAACCACAACCACTGGACTGTCATGGGTTACTAAAAAAGCGAAATTGCATTGATCATGGAAATCTAACTGGCAACTCCATGCAGCACAATTGAGCCACCTTTCCAGGTGAACATACCTCCTCCCTCTGTCGTCCTCCTGACTGTCACACACTCGCCATTCACACTGTTATTTCCAGGAGATTGGATTGAAGTGCCACAGAGCATCCGCGGGACTAGCTAACTAACTTTTGATTTACCTGAAACAACAGGTGCATGTTGACACAACAATGTGAAATTGTAATATGAATGAATTGCAGTGCATCAATATGCCTATACACACATGTATTAGTTAGTCCTGTGCGTGAGAAATGTATCTTATGTACAAAAATGTACCATGTTAAATTTTTTAATTGATGACAATGAAGAAATCACTGAGAAACACTGTGCCTTTGGAGGACTGCCAGTAAACGTCGGGATGTGACGAGTATGTGATTTTTTTGCCTCTAGATAATGATGTGGGAATCCGTGTGATCAGCGCAACCAGCTCCACTTCCGGACTCTTCGGGACAAAGCGCAGAAAAAGGAAGCGCGGACCTGAAGGCAGAAGCGCTGTCAGGGTGCTGCAGAGCCAATGGCTCGCCTGTTCCTTTGGGTTCATGTTGTCCTACTCTTACTGCTGCAGCTACGGTCCCCGTCGGCAGGTACGCTACGGTCCCCGTCGGCAGGTACGCTGGAGATGACACACGGTGCACATCGTGTATTGACATTAGGCCTCTTAGGTTTCCTTAAAGTGTTAATCGAGTGTGTTTCAAATAATTTCAATTCTAAAGATAATATTCTAAAGATAATAATATTAAGTATTGTAATTAGGTTGTAAATACTGATAAGGTATGGATAGCTATTGCACACACTTATGATTGTATAGATATATATATTGTTATTTGTTTGTGTGCATGCTTGTGTGGCTTTCTTTACCACATGCAAATTAATATTGGGTGTGTGTGTGTGGGGCACATGCAAAAACCCAACCACACAGACAAGCTTTAGTTCACTTGCACACACCATGCACAGTAATTTGTCTTATGTAGTCAGAGAGAAAACATCACAATGAACCTTAACCTGCATTAACCAAATTCCTGATCTCGTCTTTATTTAACTAGGCAAGTCAATTAACAACAAATTCTTATTTACAATGACAGCCTATCCCTGCCAAACCAGGCCAGCGCTGGGCCAATTGTGCACCACCCTATGGGACTCCCAATCACAGCCAGATGTGATTCAGCCTGGATTTGAACCAGGGACTGTGGTGACACAGTGCCTTAATCCGCTGCGCCACTCAGGAGCCCAGTCCGGTGTATGTGCATTAAGTCAACACTGGTTGGATGCTTGATCCGTTTGAGTGAACAGATGAATGTTTTGATTGACATGCTGTAGCTCAGTCTGTACTGTAGAACAGAGTTTACCAAACTCTATCCTGCCTGGTCTGTTTGTAGGAAATCAATCTCTCTGTGCTCTCTCCTTAGGGCCTGACTGACTGCAGTGTAAAAGGTGAGATCATCCAAAGAAAGCACAATACATATAGTGCATTATAAGCCAAATTACACTGAGCAAAAATATAAATGCAACATGTAAAGTGTTGGTCCCATGTTTCATGGGCTGAAATACAAAATCCCAGAAATGTTCATATGCACAAAAAACACATTTCTCCAAAATGTGTTTACATCCCTTTAAATTTTGCATTTCTCCTTTGCCAAGATAATCCATCCACCTGACAGGTGTGGCATATCAAGAAGCTGATTAAACAGCATGATCATTACACAGGTGCACCTTGTGCTGGGGACAATAAAAGGCCACTTTAAAATGCTGAATGCAGGAATGTAATATTGGGGGTGGGGGTGCTGAGGAGTCTTTCTATCTGTAATAAAACCCTTTTGCGGGGAATGCATTCTTATTGGCTGGGCCTGGCTCCCCAGTGGTTAGATTAGGTCCTAATACATGTATTTCAATTGACTGATTTCCTTTATATGAACTGTAACTCAGTAAAATATTTTAAATTGTGATAAGTTATCGCTCTCAGATGTTGCCCTTCCTGCCATGAAAGGTCCAGTGAATGTTAGGTGGTTGGAGCTTAGAGCGTTTCTGTGTTGCACCAACAGACATGACTGCAAACCCTGCCTGCAAGTCCAGGTCTTATTCACGATCAAAGGCAGCATTTAGCTGCAGCAAACTCTCTCTCGTCCAAGACACTGTGATTTGTCCAGTGAACCCTTGACACATTGTGGGCGGCAACAAGCCTGCCCAGGGAGACTACACTGTGATGCATTATTCCTCAGTCCTTAACCATAACACTACCACTACATCTAACAGGACTAACGTTAACTCCAACAGGACGTCACTGTGCCTGGGACTTTTGTGCGTCTGCTGTTCTCAGCACATGACATGGTGTTGCTGTTTCTGCAGTCCCAGATCAGCATGAGGACCAGGAAGTGTCTGCTGACCACAGTGACAAAGATTACAACTCTAAGCAGAAGGAAGTGGGTGAACGGAATGCCCTAGGGATGCCACCTAGCCCAAAAGGTAAGAAACACACACACATTAATTGGGGGAACCGTATACGGTCAAGTAAAATAAATGATTGTCTCGCTGTGTTTGCAAACTTCCTATTAACTGAATGTCTTTCAACCTTTTGACTGTGTTTTGCACTTTCTCATGGTAAAGTACAATTCTTGCTCTGCTGTCTCTCCTACTGGATGTGTTCCAGAAGCTTCTGTAACACTGTTACAGCTACCCACGCATCATAGATTGCTGCAAGAAAGTGACATTTACATTGAACCATTCAGCTCTGGGGGACCAGAACTCTCCTGAAGTAAATTCCCTCTATCACCTGTCATTGAACTGTTGTCTATAAAAAATATGATGGCTATTTGGGGGAACTTTAGAGTTGTTTAGTGGACCGCACATATCGCCCAATATGTAATAGTTTATGTTTGATTCCTGCAGATGTGGCTTTCCTTATTGCTGGCGCCAGTACCATATGGCAGTCAAGGTCTATACATTATCTACCTCAGGGACCACCACAATCCCCTATTTTACAAAACGCCATGAATATATACATCATACATTTCTACCACAACTGTACTCTAGGCTATGCATTTTATTCATCAGCTCATGTAATTTGATGACAACACTCTCCCCTTTTCTGTCTCAAAGGTTGTTCCCCAAACCTAGGTGTTGTGAACGAATGCGATGGCGAGTCACTATCAGTTTTAAATTGCAATCATTTCCATTAGTGCACTGTTCTCTACACCCGCACAGAGCCTGCTTTAGTTTTATGCCACCATTTAAACCGCTGATTGACTGACATCTGACTGATTCATGTCTCAGTGCCCAGGCTCCAAGCCGTGATTGATGAGAAGAGGTGTGGCTGTGCTCCAATTAAACAGTTCTAACAAAACACTGACCATGAGGATGAGTCGGATGCACAACCACAAACACACCGGGTGGACGGCCACTTCTCCGCGGACATTGGGTAATGCCAACCGTGTGAAAAGTCGACTTAACCCATTACCTTTAATAGTGTGTGTAATAATATATGCCATTTAGCAGACTCTTTTTTTTCCAAAGGGAAAGGGGGACCTAGTCAGTTGTACAACTGAATGCATTCAACTGAAATGTGTCTTCCGTATTTTAAAAAGCGACTCCCAGTAGTGCATGCATACATTTTCGTATGGGTGGTCCAAGCAGGAATCAAACCCTTGACCTTGGCATTGCTAAACCACAGAGGAATATCTGGTGTTTTCTGATGACTAACAGTGTGTTTGTCTGACACTGTACTGCTTATGTTGTCTAGATGAAAGTACAGGGGATGGATACAAAGCTGGGTCCCTTCATATGTCCATTTGCAAGTACGAATTTCACCCCTGAGGGTCAATTGATCTATAATGATTGATTATCTGGTCACCTCAAATTACTGTCACCCTTGATAAAGATGTAAAAAAATATATATAGAACAATATAAATATTGAGCTATATTATATGTTCACATTTTATGTGTGCTTGAGGTCATTGTCTTGCTGAAACCACAAGTTCTTCCTGGTAGAGGCTAAATGTTCTGGTACTTGGTAGACTTCATGATGCCGTTGACCTTAACAAAGGCCCCATGACCAGTGGAAGCAAAATAGCCCCATAACATCAAAGATCCACCACTATATTTTACTGTAGGTATGAGTTTATTTTTGGCATTTGCATCCTTTGTCGACGAAAAACCCGACGCTGGTTTGCGTGGTTAAAGACCCCTATTTTCATCTCATCTGATCATAGCACCCGGATCCAATCCAAGTGCCAATGTCATTTCGCAAACTCCAGGCATTTACATACGTTGGTTGCTCTCAATAAAGGATATTTTCTGGCAACCCTGGAGACTTGGTGACCCCCAAGATGCGACCAAATTCTGTAATTCTCCAACTGTTGCCTTCAATTTTCCGTTGCCTCCCAAACCATCTTCCTCACTGTGCGTGTGGACAAGATACACTTACCGGCAAGTTTATCACTGTTCAAGTGGTTATACACT
This sequence comes from Salvelinus fontinalis, assembly GCF_029448725.1. Lineage (NCBI taxonomy): Eukaryota > Metazoa > Chordata > Actinopteri > Salmoniformes > Salmonidae > Salvelinus > Salvelinus fontinalis. The sequence continues at coordinate 47,506,597 of NC_074695.1, forward strand.
TTATAATACTTGCCCTAATAGTGGTATAATTAAACAATAAGCCAAGGGGGTGTGCTATATGGCCAATATACCACGGCTAAACACTGTTCTTATGCCCGACACAATGCAGAAGGCCTGGATACAGCCCTTAGCCGTGGTATATTGGCAATATATCATAAACTCCCAAGTGCCTTATTGCTTAATTATTGTTTTAGTAATATTTTGGTACCCATTGCCTGATTTTTATGAAGGTCAACAACCATTTGTGTCTTTTTGTTTGAGGTCTTTACCTTTCCCCATGGTGATGGATGACAAATGGATTTTGGGTGTGTTACTTAATTTTTATGCCCCAGTGAAACAGGAAGGCCATGGAAGGCCACATTACAGTTCCTTAAGCTGAGACGACCTTTACAAAGTAGAATGTTCATGCAGACTTACATTTTTTGTTTCAATCTTTAGGGGTGCCAATCATTTTGGCACTTCTTTTTTTTTTTGGGGGGGGGGGGGGGGGTATTACTTTCTAAACAACGTGCAATTGTATTATTATAAAATCATTTATTTTCCCAATTTTTTTGCATACAGTATATCTTAGAATTTGTATTAGTTCATTTATATAGTATTTTTGTTGCTCATCTTTATCAAGGGTTCCAATACATTTGGAGGTACACCATGACAGCGCAATGCACAAGGGGTGGAACAGTGGCAAAGGTACCCACAGGACAAACAGAATAATATTAGTCTGAGGAGAGATTAAATAGCATTAATACAACAAAAATAATTCTAAACACACCTTTACTTTACAATTAATTAATTCAACTGACAAATTAACCATATTATATATCAGTGTTCGATAGTATAGACCAGGTTAGCTCATTGGTTAATCTCTGTCTCTCTAACACGCAGCGTAGAGATTAGTGCTCTATTAGCTAGAAGGATATTTGGCAGAAATAATGGATACAGTCATGGATTATGAGGCATTGATCCCCAGCTCTAAACTGTATAATGAGATAGACTTCTCCTATAGCATCTAGGAACCGATGGAGTCTGACTCTCCTGATCGGGCTACTACTAATCTGTCTGGCAGTACTTGGGGCCTACGTTGTCCCCGGTGCTCAAAGGTTAGTGATGCAACTATATATTAATAATATTATTAGCTATCTCTGAAGTTATCTAATCACATCTACTGAAATTAATATATTACAACTAGCCTGGTTTCAAGCCTGAGATTTTTATTTCGAGTGTGTGAGGCAAATTTCTCAGATTGGCACTGAGGCTAGGACAGCACACACATCTCATCGTAATGACTTTTCCATAATTACGATGTGTGTCTGTCCACAGGATACCTGTGGAGATGGTTGAAAGACGATGACATAGGAGGTAATGATTTGCCCCTTCTATTCAGGGTCTCTAGTATGAGTCCAATTAAACACTTTCTTCATGTTTTAGAAAAATAAGCGCTCTCTCTCTCTTGATTTCCTTCCCTCTACCTCCCTTCCCTCTGTCCTTATTCTCCCTCTCCCTCCCTTTTCTCTACACACCTCTCCCCCTCTCTCAGGCGCAGTAGGCGGCAGCAATATCGTGTTGCTGTACCCTCCTGACAGCGATCAAGCTCTGCTGGGACTGGTGTGCCATTTGGGCTCGTTCCTGTCCTCTCTGGGCTTCAGTGTGTCTGTTGACCTGTGGAGTCAGGCTGAGCTCAGTGTCCTGGGACCTATTCCATGGCTCAACTCCCAGCTGGACTGCCTGCGAAGACAGGGGTCAAAGGTAGTGCTGGTGCTGACCCAGGCAGCCTGGGAGAGGGCAGAAGAGAGGGGCAGGAGGGGCTGGGAGAGGGACACTCTCCGGAGGAGTGGGTGTGAAGAGGATGGAGAGTCTGTGGAGGGCTGTCGTTCCCCATATTTGGATGTCTTCAGCGCTTCACTCACCTGCATTCTGTGGACTATCTGCAGGGCCGCGCCGGCGAACGCTTCACCCTGGTGCAGTTTAAGTCTCTGTCCCCCCAGCCTCCTGGTGGCCGGCCGCCCCCTGCCTGAGCTCTACAGGGGGCTGCCGCTCTTCAACCTCCCCTCCCAGAGCCTGGGCTTCCTGACTGAACTGGCTTTGGGGCGAGGTAGTGGGGCAGCCTCATTGGCACTGGCAGGGGGGCACAGGGCAGCCTCAAGGGTACTTGCTGGTGGGCTGAGAGGGTTTGCGGGGGTTCAGCAGTGGTGGAGGACCCCTGGGAGTCTGTGCCTCTGGAGCCGTGTCTCAGTACCCCACCGTCTAGTCCTGACACCAAGACCAACAGGATAGACTGGGTCTGAGAGGACATGAGAGGCTAGGAAGGAACCAGGGGCTTTTGCTACAGGACGGTAACTGTGACACTTATACAGTATACTATAATCAAATAGTGGACATAAGGACTTGCGGAGATGGTGGCATGCTGAAACTGTATCTCATCAAGCACTTGTAGAGCTACTGTCCAAAGTTGAGCATGACTTGTAAATATTGTAAATGATTCACTTTTGTGAATCACTTACAAGTGATTCACTTTTGTGCTCCTCAAACACTACTGTCAACCCCAGCTTGGTGCTCATCTCTGAACTGTAAATGTTTGACATTGTTGTACTCAACCATTATCTTCATTTCAAAATGTTATATGGTTAATTTGTAAAGTTTTTTTATTTTACTAAGTGATTTGTTAAGTTGTTGAACGCCATTGTTGGGGAGTAGTGAACTACATGTAGTTCAACTACTAACTAAATTACATTTTGTCATAGCTTGGCGGTAGTTTAACTAAATCTAAATATTGGTAGTGTTTTCAGTAGTTTATTACTTTATTATTAGCTAATTACTTGCTCAAATAATATGGGTGAAGTTGGCAAGAATTTCCTCACTTGAAATGTGTTTAATAGGCTAAATGACACTTTCTGTTAACATCTGACTCCAGAGTGATTTGTTCCTGCACATTTTAGTCTATTTCAGATTTAGATAGGATCAATTTTGACGAAGTAGCTTGGCTATAGTGAACTAGTTTTTCAAAATTACTTAACTAAAGCTAATTATTTGTTTTATTAAAGGTAGCTATCGTGTAGCTTAACTTCTTCCAGTGTGAAGTAATTGGTAGTTTGGTAAACTATGTTTTCAGAGTAGCTTCCCCAACACTGTTAAATTCTATTTTATACATTTGTGCATTATGTTGTGGTGCATTACTGTGACTGGGTGATCCATAATCAGTCATCGGTCTACAGTGGTTGTGACTAAATGGAGCACAACTACTGACGGAAGTAACTTTTCGTAGCAGGTTAGGAGAGCATTTTAGCTAAACCTAACCCTTTTCTTAAACTTAACCTAATTCTCCTAAACTGCTACATCAATTATCATAACCTGCTGCATAAATGTTCCTAATCTGTTACGAACAAGTTACTTCCGGCCGTAGTTGTATACCACCTAGTCAATACCGTCTACAGTGGTTTGAATCATGTTCGTGTATTTGTAAAAAAAAAAGTGTTAAATTTGCATTGATTCTAAATAACCATGAGTGATTTTTGTGTCTGCTAAATAGTCTCAGGACAAACGATCCGTTAATGTCGTTTAGGATCAAGGCACGCCCTCATTGGTACTCGGCGAGTAATGATTGGTTTAAAACTGAGGTCCCAGTGGGATTGGGCGGTATCCTGCCAGCTGCATCTCAACCAAAAAAAGAGGCAGTAAAAAGCTACTAGAACCCCTGCATCAGCACCGGTCGGGAAACTACCGTAGATAATAATACGGTGGCTGGTCAATGAATGGCATGGTTGAAGAACTAAACCGGTGAATGACCGTGTAATTGCATTACTGTGCTGAGGACGCTCCCAGTCTATTGCCTGCAAACTGCTGGTAGGATTCAGCGCAGCATCATTCTTTAGAAGCAGAAAATCTTTGTTGAAGCTAGGTGGCTAACATTAGCTATCCAGCTAGCTAAAAACCCCTTTAAAAAAGTGCATTAGTTAGCAGCTAGCTAGTTAGCATAGTACATTTTCTGTCCTGCAATGTACAGTAGGCATCATCTTATATTACTTGCACTGATCTGATGGGATTGAGGGTTATCGGATGTGACTGCGAACGGGACCTTGGCTAACGTTAACTAGCTAGAATGATGATGATCCTCTGGACCACAGCCTAGATGGTTCAGTCAGGACAACAACGTTAGTGAGCTCCGTACCTAGCTAAGAATTTAACTAGCTAGCTATGTTTTTGCTAAGCAGCAGAAGCGATGGAAAATAATCATCAATAATTAGGCTTATCCTTAACAGGATCCAACTGGATTTGGCAATACATAGCTATGATTAGAGATCACTAAAAACGTATAACTCATCCTCCTTTATTTTCACACACTATTTAATCCTGCTGCCCGTCATTGTACACAGCAGTTCTCAAAGTATGATAAATGACTAGGTTGGTTGAAAGACACAGTAACAAATCGTGACATAACCACTGTGATGAAGAAATATCGGACTGTGTATCAGTAGTTAGGGTCAACTACTTTGTACTGAATCTCCTCTGTCCTCCGTGGCTGAGTGGTAGGTAGTCCAAGCCATGTTGTGGTTGTGGCCCCTGCTCCCTGCCCTGGTACTCTTTTCTGTGTTGTCTGTGGTTCGAGTACAGACTGCACCATGCCAGACCTGCCGCAAGCTCACTGACAGCTTCATCAAGGTACAAGTTGTCTGTCTGTATGTCTCTCTCTTCCTGTACTCCCTCTTTTTGTTAGTTTGTCGGTCATATTGTGCGTTTTTGTATCTGTTGGTATCTCTGTTCTGCTTATTACTCATGTCTCTGTCAGTAGCTGCTATTTTACTCTCCTTGCTGTTCTGTTCTTTTCTTCACCTGATGGTCTTTGTTTTTTTGTTTTTTTTCCCCAGGGACTGGATAAAACATCCAATAAGAATTTTGGGGGTGGCAACACTGCTTGGGAGGAAGAAAATCTGGCTAAATATGCTCGCAGGTACTATGCCTATGTCTCTAGAATCTCTACGAATAAGCAGTCTTTAGGACCTACAGTCTAACATCTTTGTTCATGCAGAGGCAAGTCCACAAGTCCTACTAATCTCTGACAAGCCTTAGCATGTAGTTGAAAGGACAATGCACCATTATTGTCGCTATAAAGGCTTGAGTTTGATGCCTCTGACCTGAATCTGTTGTCCTTCTGATTTAAGCCAAGGCGGACAAGACAAGAGCTTAGTACCCCCTATGATCTTACACAGTATGATAGCCTCTCAAAATTGTGTGTGTGTGTGTGATACTCCTTGAGTGCATAATGGAGGATATGAGGGTCTAGTATTTGTTTTATCTGTGCTATGTTCGCTAGTGAAGTGTACTATATTACTCACTCTTCCCCTCCCTCTCATTCTCAGTGAAACCAGGTTGCTGGAGATAGTGGAGGCAGCGTGTGAGAAATCTGACTTTGACTGTAACAAACTGCTGGAGCAGATAGAGGACCAAGTGGAGACATGGTGGTTCCACCGGTATGTATGCCACAGCGTGTCTGTTTGTATCTGACTGTAAATGCGTTAAATGCAATACCAGTCAAAAGTCTGGACACTTAATCATTCAAGGGTTTTTCTTTATTTGTACTATTATATCTACACTGTAGAATAATAGTGAAGACATCAACTAGGAAATAACACATATGGAATCATGTAGTAACCAAAAGAGTGTTAAACAAATCAAAATATATTTTAGATTTTAGATTCTTCAAAGTAGCCACCCTTTACCTTGATGACCGCTTTGCACACTCTTGGCATTCTCTCAACCAGCTTCACCTGGAATGCTTTTCCAACAGTCTTGAAGGAGTTCCAACATATGCTGAGCACTTGTTGGCTGCTTTTCCTTCACTCTGCAGTCCAACTCCTCCCAAACCATCTCAATTGGGTTGAGGCCAGGTCATCTGATGCAGTATTATATCACTCTCCTTCTTGGTCAAATAGCCCTTACACAGCCTTGAGGTGTGTTGGGTCATTGTCCTGTTGAAAAAGAAGTGATAGTCCCACTAAATGCAAACCAGATGGGATGGCGTATCGCTGTAGAATGATTCACAGTCTCCTCTGAACAGTTGATGTTGAGATGTATCTGTCACTTGAAGAGATGTGTCTGTTACTTGAACTCTGTGAAGCATTTATTTGGGCTGCAATCTGAGATGCAGTTAACTCTAATGAACTTATCCTCTGCAGCAGACCTCTGGGTCTTCCTTTCCTGTGGCGGTCCTCATGAGAGACAGTTTCATCATAGCGATTGATGGTTTTCACTTGAAGAAACCTTTGAAAGTTCTTGAAATGTTCCATATTGACTGACCTTCATGTCTTAAAGTAATGATGGACTGTCGTTTCTCTTTGCTTATTTGAGCGTTTCTTGCCATAATATGGACTTGGTCTTTTACCAAATAGGGCTATCTTCTGTATACCACCCCTACCTTGTCGCAACACAACTGATTGGCTCAAACACATTAAGAGGGAAAGAAATTCCACAAATGAACTTTTAACAAGGCAAACCTGTTATTTGAAATCATGAAGCTGGTTGAGAGAATGCCAAGAGTGTGCAAATCTGTCATCAAGGTAAAGCGTGGCTACTTTGAAGAATCTACATTTTGATTTGTTTAACACTTTTTTTTGGTTACTTCATAGTTTTTAATGTCTTCACTATTATTCTACAATGTAGAAAATAGTAAAAAATTATGAATGAATGAATGAGTGAGTGTGTCCAAACTTTTGACTGGTACTGTATATACACTCCCCTCCATATGCATTTGGACAATGAAGGAACATTTTTATTTGGCTCTGTACTCCATTTTTTTTTTTTTTGAGAGCATTTTCATATCTGTTTTAGAAATCAAAGCACTTGATGTATCTAGTCCACACATTTGGACAAATTCACTTACGGCGTATTAAAGTAGTTAAAAGTTTAGGATTGGGTCCCATATTCCTTTGCACTCAATGACTATATTAAGCTTGTTGGATGGAGTTGCAGTTTGTTTTGGATTATATTTAGCCTAATAGGAACCTGAATGGTGAAACCTGAATCTATTGTGTCATTTTGGAGTCACTTTTATTGTAAATAAGAATGTATTTTTCATTTTTTTTAACTTCTACATTCATGTGGATGCTACCATGATTATGGATCATTATAAATTATGAGTGAGAAAGTTAGATGCTCAAAGATCATACCCCCTCAAAATGCAAACCTTCCGTTATTGGTAATAGTGAGAAGTTAGCATGTTTCTCACTCATCATTATTCCGGATTTTTCTTGGTCTTGGCATTATCAGGATTAGTTTAGAAATGTTCAGAAACATCTTATTTACTCAGAAAGAAATTACTGCTGTTATTTACCATTCAGTTCCTATTGGGCAAAACAACCCATAAATGCAACCAACAAGTTTGTTATCGCAAACTTGATGTAGTCATTGCGTGCTGGGAATATGGGACCAAATGGTAAACTTTTGACTACTTTAAGGGAATTTGTCCAAATACGTCTGACTAAATACACAAAGTGCTATCATGTCTAAATGGTAAAACAGATACGTATTAAAATACCCTCAAGTAAAGGGTGACATCTGTAATGTCGTCTCGTGAAACGTTTCATCTCAAATCCAAAATGCTGGAGTATAGTAACATTTTAAATTGTGGCTTCACTGTCCAAATATCTATGGAGGAGAGTGTATACAGTGCCGTGACAAAGTATTGCAAAGTCTCAAACGGCGTTCCAGACTTTCTACTTTTGAATGCAAGAGTGGGCCAAAATTCCCCCACAGCGATCTGAGAGACTGGTCGACAGCTACACGAAGCATTTGGTTGCAGTCATTGCAGCTAAAGGTAGCAAAACCAGTTATTGCGCGTAAGTGGGCAATTACTATTTCACACAGGGGAATTGGGCGTTGCATAACTTTGTTAATTAAATAAACAAAATAAGTATCACTTTTTTTTGTGTGTTATTTGTAAATTCCGGTTCCCTTTATCTAAATATTAGGTTTTGATAACATCATAAATAGAGAAAATCAGAAACCCGGGCAAATACTTTTTCACAGCACTGTAACTGTTCTGTGTCAATGTACGTACACACCTAAGCAGTATGTTATTCGTGTGTGTGTGCTTGTCCTTCCTCTCATCACTGGTCTTGTCACTGTCTCTCTCTGTGTGCGTAGGCAGCAAGAGGCTCCAGACCTATTTGAGTGGTTGTGTATAGAGGAGCTCCCGCTCTGCTGTCCCCCGGGACGTTTTGGACCAGACTGCAAAGGTACTGAACACACACACACACACACACACACACACACACACATACACAGTATTAACCATGTGTGTTGTTGTTGTGCTACAGAGTGTCTGTCTGGTCCTGGAGGGGTGTGTGGTGGTCTGGGCCGCTGTGAGGGAGAGGGCACGCGTCTGGGAGATGGAGAGTGCGTGTGTGACCCGGGGTACTTCGGTCAGCTGTGTCAGAGCTGTGCAGACGGCTATTACAGAGAGAAAACCTCCAATCACAGCACACCAGCCTGCGCAGGTACCCATTCAGAGACAGTTTGCCTGTCTGATCATCAACCAGACAGCCCGGCTTCTATATTATCAAGCAATCTCATGTAGAATGCTCACAAAACAATCATTTCTCCTCCGTGTGATGTCTGTAGCATGCTACCGCTCTTGTAAAAAGTGCTCGGGGCCAGAGAACTACAAATGTCTGGAATGCAAACCTGGGTGGCTCTTCCATGACAACAAGTGTGTTGGTGAGTATTTGGCTTTTGTGTGTGTTTTTGTTGAAGCGTAATGTCGTCCGTTGGTTTTTGTACTGTGCCTGTGTTTAACTCCTGCTGTGTGTGTTGTTTCCAGACAGTGACGAGTGTGGCACAGAGCTGGCTCGATGTTCCTCCAACACCTATTGCCACAACACAGATGGATCGTACGAGTGCAGAGGTACTGTTGGCTCTTCCTCTACTATCTGGTAGTAACAGAGTAATGACTAATACTGTTTGTTGTTGGTGGACCTGTGTGCTGACCCAGTTCTCTGTCCTCTCTTCTCTGTGCCAGGCTGTGACCAGGCATGTGTGGGCTGTATGGGCAGTGGTCCAGCCCGCTGTAAGAAATGTGCTCGGGGATACAAGCTCAGAGGAGCCAAATGTCTCGGTGAGGGAACCCAGCTGGGTCTTCGTTTACTGTCTGTCTGTGTGGCTCCCTTTACTATATGATTCGACTCAGGGGCGCAACGTTCACTGGGGACGGGGTGGACATGTCCCCCCACATTCTGAAATTGGATTTTTGTCCCCCCCAGTTTTATCATTGGAATGTGATACAAAACGAGGCAACGGAGTGCTTTAGGAACATGCGGACGCCTCCGAGTGGTCGGGTAGGCTGTTTGGAGTGTTTATCCGACTGAATAAAACAACTATGTCCCCCCCCCACTTCTAAAACCAAAGTTGCGTCCCTGATTCAGCCAATCAGATGAACCTTTTGTTAAAGCAGGCTGACTTTCTCACCTACTTTATTATATTATACACTCTTGTCATGGGGGTCACTCTGTCCAGCTTTTCTTTCTCTCCCTCCCAGATGTGGACGAGTGTAGTGAGCGGGCGATAGCATGTCCAGGGCTGAATGAGGCGTGTTTCAATGACGAGGGGTCCTTCCGCTGTGAATGTGCTGACGGCTTCATTCGTAGAGACAGCATCTGTGTGGAGAACCAGCCGCTGAGTAAGTGACACACGCATACACAAAACACGTGATAGTTATGTCTGCATGACCTCCACCCCACAGCATCACAGACATGGTATTTCTCTCTTCCTCGCGATCGCTCCACCAGGTGGTCCAGAGAAGGGTCTGTTTGATGACATGACTGACGACGAGGTCCTGGTCCTGCAGCAGATGTTCTTTGGCGTGGTCATCTGTGCCCTGGCAACGCTCGCCGCCAAGGGCGACATGGTCTTTACCGCCATCTTCATCGGGGGCGTGGCCGCCATGGCCGGATACTGGCTGTCGGAGAAGGGCGACCGCATGCTGGACGGCTTCCTAAAGGGACGCTAGCCTGTCAGGAGCTAGGGATACAGGAAAGAGGAAGGAACTCTTGAATGCAAGCCAATGAGGGCGACAAAGACTGAGGGGTGGGACGGCTACAGGAATGCTAGCCAATCAGGGATGTACTATACTACTTTGGGGGTGTTGGCTTGGGATGATTGTGGGTCTTCTGGATTGTTGTGGATTGTGACCCTTTAAGATGATAGAGGGAGATGAATAAGAGACCTTGGAGCTTAGTCAAATTAGAGAGCTCAATGGAGGAATGAATACAGAAGACCGGGTACTACTTGATCCAAGAACACTGAAAAGACACTAAGGACACTGGACTGTCTTTCTGCACTGATAAGGGAGACCAAAACACAAGCCTCTTGCCTCAACTCATGGGGTAGAAAAGGGAGGGAGTGCAGGTCGGATAAGACCACTACTGATTGTTATTATGCATTTGTATCATCCCAACCCTAACTTCTTAGCTACCCCTCTTACCTCATCAGTATTCTACTGTTCCATCATTTCACCTTATACCGAGGAACATAGGTGTTTCCCTGGTAATGGAAGGTGCTATGGGATGGTCAGTGGGGTGTTGAAGCACTAACGACTGCTGCTATAGTGGACATGAGAAATGTTTAGGAAAGGACAGATGTGTCCTGTCGCACCAGTGAAATTATGTCCAATGTTATAACACTTTATAATCGCGTCCCTATTAGGACTGTGTGTTTTTGCACAAGCTTATTCTTACTGTATGAATGCATGAGAAAGGCAATTACTGTATGTATTTATTATCCTGATAGGCATGAAAGACTGAGCTTTATAGAGCTGCTTGTTTCCCCCTTAAACTGTTCAACCGGGATACAAGGATCATCACTTCTGTGTCACCACCCCAAACCCTACTGCCTGAGCAGTGTGCATGAGATATCAAGAGTAAAAGGCAGCAGTCCTAGTGAAGATGTCACCCATTTTATTGGTTTGCAATAATTCATTTCTGAACATCTTTTTTTTCTCAAAAACCTTTTTCAGAATCTGATATGCGTGTGTGATCAGCACCAGGTAAAATGGGGTAATGTACAGTCATGGCCAAACGTTTTGAGAATGACACCAATATTAATTTTCAGTCTGCTGCCTCAGTTTATATGATGGCAATTTGCATATACTCCAGAATGTTATGAAGAGTGATCAGATGAATTGCAAAGTCCCTCTTTGCCATGCAAATGAGCTGAATCCCCCAAAAATATTTCCACTGAATTTCAGCCCTGCCACAAAAGGACCAGCTGACATCATGTCAGTGTTTCTCTCGTTAACACAGGTGTGAGTGTTGATGAGGACAAGGCTGGAGATCACTCTGCCATGCTGATTGAGTTCGAATAACAGACTGGAAGCTTCAAAAGGAGGGTGGTGCTTGGAATCATTGTTCTTCCTCTGTCAACCATGGTTACCTACAAGGAAACACATGCCGTCATCATTGCTTTGCACAAAAAGGGCTTCACAGGCAAGGATATTGCTGCCAGTAAGATAGCACCTAAATCAACCATTTATCAGATCATCAAGAACTTCAAGGAGAGCAGTTCAGTTGTTGTGAAGAAGGGCGCTCAAGAAAGTCCTCAAGAAGGACCGGCTCCTAAAGTTGATTCAGCTGCGGGATCTTGCTCAGGAATGGCAGCAGGCAGGTGTGAGTGCATCTGCACGCACAGTGAGGCGAAGACTTTTGGAGGATGGCCTGGTGTCAAGAAGGGCAGCAAAGAAGCCACTTCTCTCCAGGAAAAACATCAGGGACAGACTGATATTCTGCAAAAGGTACAGGGATTGGACTGCTGAGGACTGGGGTAAAGTAATTTTCTCTGATGAATCCCCTTTCCGATTGTTTGGGGCATCCGGAAAAAAACTTGTCCGAAGAAGACAAGGTGAGCGCTACCATCAGTCCTGTGTCATGCCTGCAGTAAAGTATCCTGAGACCATTCATGTGTGGGGTTGCTTCTCAGCCAAGGGAGTGGGCTCACTCAATTTTCCCTAAGAACACAGCCATGGATAAAGAATGGTACCAATACATCATCCGAGAGCAACTTCTCCCAACCATCCAGGAACAGTTTGGTGACGAACAATGCCTTTTCCAGCATGATGAAGCACCTTGCCATAAGGCAAAAGTCATAACGAAGTGGCTCGGGGAACAAAACATAAATATTTTGGGTCCATGGACAGGAAACTCCCCAGACCTTAATTAATCCCATTGAGAACTTGTGGTCAACCCTCAAGAGGCGGGTGGACAAACAAAAAAACACAAACTCCAAGCATTGATTTTGCAAGAATGGGCTGCCATCAGTCAGGATGTGGCCCGCCATCAGTCAGGATGTGGCCTATAAATTAATTGACAGCACACCAGGGTGGATTGCAGAGGTCTTGAAAAAGAAGGGTCAACACTGCAAATATTGTCTCTTTGCATCAACTTCATGTCATTGTCAATAAAAGCCTTTGACTCTTATGAAATGCTTGTAATTGTACTTCAGTATTCCATAGTAACATCTGACAAAACTATCTAAAGACACTGAAGCAGCAAACTTTGTCAAAATTAATATTTGTCATTCTCAAAACTTTTGGACACGACTGTACAATGCACAAGTGTATTTTATCAGAACTGTGTCAACATTTGCATCCACTCAATCATCCCAACACATTGTTCCACCCTCATCCTGAGTACCTACGAAAGCTAGTGCGCTTAGAATAAAACATTTATTCAAATGATATTTTTTCCATTTTCAATAATCAAAAAAAAAAAGTAAAATATTTAATCATGTCCTTAGGTTCCAGAACCAGTATGTGTGTTTATGTTAGGTCTAAGATTCCCAGCTGCACTTACTTGCATTATGACCATTATTTAAAAACATTTCTTCCGCCAGAGTGCTATTTTCTTTACCATATCCTTTCACCATTTTTATTTGACATGTTGAAATGAACTAAAAGCTCATTTAATTTGAACTACTGCTGCTCATTGCTGAAGACCTTACTAAAACACTGCTGTTGCATGTAGACGATAGATGAAAGCCATTCAAGGAAACCGCTGCGCCACTCAGGAGCTACTACCTCAGTGCTAGAGGCGTCACTACAGACCCTGGTTCGATTCCAGCCAGTATCACAACCGGCCGTGATTGGGAGTCCCATAGGGCGGCGCACAATTGGCCCAGCGTCGTTAGGGTTTGGCCGGGGTAGGCCGTCATTGTAAATAAGATTTTGTTCGTAACTGACTTGCCTAATTAAATAACCCTAACCCTAAAAATAGTGACGTCCCCTATAAAGCTAGCTATGGAAAAAGAGAATTTGTGAGCAGAGGTGTGTGCTTCTATTTCAGTGTGCCGCTCCAATTAATGGGGTTGTGGCGTAGCAGTTCTCTCTCCATCAGGGCCTCCTGAGAGCGAATCAGTGCCCTGTCCCTCCAGCTCTGCTCCATCAGCTACACCACACACAAAAGAGAAGAGTACGAGTTAAAAAAAAATATCACATTAGGACGAAGTCAGTGGAGGCTGCTGAGGGGAGGACAGCACGTAATAATGGCCGGAACAGAGCAAATGAAATGCCATCAAACACATGGAAATGCCATCAAACACATTCCGCTCCAGCCATTAGTACGTAGTGTGTGTGTGTTACAGGGTTCCCCAACTGGCGGCCCGCAGGTTTTATTTGGCCCTCCAAGTTGTCTGAAAAAATATATATATTAAACTTTTTATTGTTGGACAGACTGTAAAAACACCAGGAAATCAGCTCCAAGTGATTTTAATTTAAGAAATCTGTTCAAGTATTCCCACACATAAGAAACATGTGGATCGTATACAAATATAAGCAAGGTTTGAAATAATTGTTTTTGTCAAACATCTGTTTGGGCTTCTTGCAGTCTACAAATGATTTGAAATTATGTTTATATTTTACATTTTATTTGACACTTATCCAGAGCGACTTACATGAGCAATTAGGGTTAAGTGCCTTGCTGAAGGGCACATTCACAGATTTTTCACTTAGTCGGCTCTGGGATTCAAACCAGTGACCTTTGAATTACAGGCCCAACATTCTTAACCGCTAGGCTACCTGCCGACCCTGCCTGTTCCACCCCCCCCCGACCATCCACTAGTTGATGATCCCTGGTGTATTACCTTCTTGTTCTCATCTCTGTAGTGTCTCAACGCTCTGCTGTGCTGGATCCTCTGCTGTTTCTCATTGGACAGAGCCAAGCGATCCACTTCCTGTAAAAACTCAGCCTCCTCTGCCTTACTGGTCAACTTCAGCATCAGCCCCGCCCTCTTCTCCTCCATCTGCCTCTTCAGATGCTGACGTACCTCCGATCTGGAAAATCGAGAGATTTATAAATAATATGACAGAAGCCAGAATCTCACCTAGATATGGGAGGGAAATTAATAATTCAGACGAGGATTCTTTTACCTGTACTCCTCTCTTTCAGTGCAGGATCCGTAGAATGGCTTCCGCCACACCTGGTGATACCTAACAAAGCCCCAGAGAAAAAAGATTCATTGGCAGAAATGTGACATTTTCATATTATCGGTATTATGTAGTTTTCTCCAAAGTTTCACAAAACGCAGGAACAGACTGGCATCAGGGTTTATGTTTTACTCCTGGAATCACCTATAGTGCTCCGTTCTCTGCATAACCAGCACCCTCTGGTGGTTGTGGTGATGCACAGCAGGGGTTTCCAGGCTGACAGTCCGTCTATGGGCCAGAGGAGGATGGAGAGGGTCCAGTCTGGGGACAGACTGCCGACCAGATAGGAAGTTCACACAAAGGCCGGCAAAAAAAATTATAAAACACTTGAATTTGCTTTATCTTAGAGTCAATGCACACCTGGCTGACTGGCAGTGCTGCCGAGGCAGGCGAGATGAAGGGCAATGTCAGGGGAGTGACCATAAGGCAGCGACTTTGGCGGACAGGTGTGGATCGAGGAATAGACAGAGTTGTGGAATTCAAGCGAATAGCAGCTGTGGTAATGAAAAGAAGGATAAGAAACACTGAACGGTTTCAATAATCAAACGAGCAGTTCAAACTGATAGAAAACCATTCAATTAAAACGATTTAGAACGCCAAAGCTGTTTTCAAAGTTTTCTTACGAAGTTTCATTCCGTTAGACAGGGCTGTGCCTTGTGTTTCCCCAGCAGTGGAGTCCGGTCCTCGTGCGTTGAAAAACTTCTAAGGGGTCCGTCTTAACTTTCACACTAAGCTCTCTTCTCACTAATGTCACTGCCAAAACAGTCAAGTTATTTTTCATAGCAGTAAAGTTGAATTAATTACATGCAAACTACTTCCTTTTCAAATATTTACTTGAATGACTATGAAGACTTGGATTCAAATAGAACTAGTACAAACAAATGCACTCACTTGGGTGTTTTGCGGTGGCAACTGTTGCCCTGGGAATCAGGTTACTTGTGTGCAGACAGAGAATAAAGCTGGAGCCTAGCGTAGCTAAATGCACTGGTGCTCTCCTAAAGAAATGTATTAGCATGTGAAATAGGGCTGGGCGAGCTATTGTCCGAGCACGGCTACACAACTAGACAGATGGGAGACGATTCAATACACGCGAGAAAGGGTACACCAATCTCCGCTGGACAAAGGGGCCACGGTTCATCTGTTGCTTTTCCAGAGGCGCAACATCAAAGTCCAATTCAATTCAAATGAGTCCGTAGGCTTTTGAAAACATGATAAAACAATTTCTTTAATACAATCACGTTGAGTAACAATTGTTGTCCAAGAGAGATACCAATATGTCAGGTTATAAGCCTAATGATTTAAGAACTAGAACATTCTTCCACTGATAAAACATGTTGTGACATTGCAGTTCGTCATGGTTCAGATTCCCAACCTCTCGTGGTTCTCCCACAGCCAAGCATGGTACTTGTTCAGCATGTGGTCCTGGGGTTCAACCTAGGTAAATACACACACACAAGGGCAATATCTCTAGTTGACTTTATCTGGATCTATTATTTAAATGTTGGTGTAACAACAGTTGTCATTTTTGCTAATACACTATAAACTGTATGTAACCATGGGGTCTGTGACTCACTCACCTGTCTCCACTCCTCTACACAGAAGATCCTGTAGGAGTCATTGCCGTACTTCCCAATCCCATGCAGCTCTATAGGGTAGCGCCACTGCTTGGTCAGGTATTCATCTGCATAACACACCCATTATTTCTCCGGTGCTGGCCAAAAACAAACACACCTCTAACACTTGGAGGATAGGACAGCCCAGTCGTCACCCTCGAATTCAACTCAAACTAAAAGCTCACTTTCTAGGAGGGAAACCAGTGGGTCATCTCTTGGATCCACAGGTGGAGACGGGAACAGTGACTCACCAGAGAACCTGATGATGATTTTGGCTCGCAGTTCATACAGGCCCAAAGACCTCAGCAGCACAGACAGGGGCTTCCACTCTGCCCCCCTGGTCTCCTCCGCTGATGGGTAAAGCTTAAAGAACTGCCACAACACCGGGATGGCCATTTTACCTGAAAAGGAAGACAGAACAGAGACTGTGTGAGATAATTCCAATGTTTTAATTGTAGATGTGTGTGTGTTTGAGCCTTGCGTGTGTGTGTGTTTGTGTGTCTCACCGCTGGTTTTGTTGAGGAACACGGTGGCTACCAGGAGTTTCCAGGGGTCGTGGAAAAGGGTCTCCTGCACCAGGTGGAAGGGGGAGCGAGGAGGGGTCCACTTCCTTAAGGCTTTCCTCCTGGGGGGGCTCAGACCTGTGTGTGGACATAAGGGGTTTCGGACATAAATAAATCAAATATTTGACTTATATTTTTCTCCAAGAATGGCAAATTCTGTTGAGTTCTACCATTTATGAAATGATTACCATCTCTCATTGACTTCCGGCTGAAATAAGGACTGGTCTTCCGTTTCTCTCCTAACAGTTCTGGGCAGAACAGGAACAACAGGCACCACTACACACATTAAACATGTTATTCTCTTGGGTCAGTACACTGAAACCATGGAGGTCCAAGAAGATGATTACGTTCTTCTCTATCTAGGCATCACAGTCAATGCATATTATGCATCATAACTCAGATAGCACAATGCACAGTAGAGAAAATTGATACATACTGCTCTGGGAATCTTTCAGTGGTGTACAGCGCCCTCCAGTGGTCTGGGGAGATGGCAGCTCTTCGTCATGCACCTCTGCCTCTATATCCTCCACTCCCTCAGTCTCCCCCACTCCCACACCCTCAGACTCAGCCTCCCCCTCGCTCTCAGAAGCAGACTGCACCCTAAGGACTGGGACGAGTAACAGTGGCACAGGAAGCTGTTCTTCTCGACCAATGAGAGCATCTTGTAGATCAGTGGGCGGGACCAGCCTGAGCAGCTTTTCTCTCAGCAGCCCCGGCCTCCTCTGGGGGCTCTTCTCCGGTATGACATCGTCAACTACCGCCACAACCTTCGGACGCCTCTCAGTCTCATCATCCTCACCCCTTCTCACAGAGGCTTGTATGTTTGTCTCTTTGATGTCTTCATTTGTGTCTGATGGGTGGCCCGTTTCTGTGCCTCTCCCAGCTGCCCGTCTGTGGTTCCCCCTTGCCAAGGGAGGCATGGCAGGCCTCTGATGAGTTGATATCGTTCTCTTGTCTCTGGGTCTGGTCCTCTGCTTGCAGGATTTTGCGGAAGAGGCTATTTTTGTGTTATTCGGAGGCCGGCTTAATATTCTGCCCTCTTCCATGTTCTCCTCTGTGTTCTGCCTGTCTTCTTTGATATTGGCCTCTGAGGTATGACGTGTGTGTTCCTGATGAACTTTCCTCTGTCTCTCCTGGCTTGGCAGCGGAGTCACAGCTACACTGCCACTCTTGGCTTTGGGGAAGTCAAAATCATCTATCTGTAGATCCCCTCCTGCATCGTTGAGAAGGAAGGCTTGAAGAGAGGCCCTGGACCGGAACCTCTGTCCCTGGGGACTACAGAGGCAGGCATATCAGTTACTTCATATAGAATCATTGATCGTAGGATATCTGCAATGCACTTAGCCCCTAGCCCTGACAGTAAGACACACACTTCAGGGATGTTTACATGCAATGAGAGAATGAGAGTAACTAGTGAAGAAGCAAAAATCAGAATCACCTCGTTATATAGATGTCCAGTTTGCCTGCAGTCTTCCCACTTTTCCTCTGCCTCACCACTCTCACCCAGCCCAGCGGCATACCAGAAGGCTGGCACGACTCCTCATCCTCCTGTCTGGTCCGCTGTCTCTTGACTGCATTGGGATCAGCCTCTTTGGTAACTATCATATCTGAACCTGGAACAGCCATAGTGTCTGTGTCCGATTTAGGATTAAACTGTGTGTCAGTGATGGGGATCTATGTTTTGAGGTTATTGTTTTCGAGCCTGGTTGTGACTGTGTTGTTGCCAGTAGGGGAAACACTGGTTGTATCAACAGTGGGCTCCGTTTTTAGCCGGATACATATGACAATCGAGTGATAGCATATTGTCCACACTCGGGAGCGTAGAGGATGTCTGTCTCAGACAGGCGTCACAAGCTGGGTTTCACGAGGCTGGGATCCTGCTCCGGTCCTCTTAGCTGCTAACATCTTCTTAAGACAGCTGGAGCTCTATACCTTGCTGCCACAAACAAAAAGATGGATCAGAATAGTGAACTCAACCTGTCTATCATATCATATTTTTTTTTTAATGTTCAGAACAAAATCTTATTTATATTGAAGAGCATGGTTTGGGCAAATAGGTGACTATTAGCTAGCTAGCTCCTAGTTAGCTAGCTAAGTAGCTCAACAATTGCAGATTGGTTTACCTTCTTGATAGTCGATTCAACTGTGCTTCTTTACATACCTCGTGATCACGTGCCGTTCTGGATGAATGGTTCATCTCTGTTGGCATTTTACTTGAAGATCGAGTGGAATACAATTGTCGCAGACAATAACATCAACATCTTTGGATAAATTGTATTTGCCGCTGGGCTGTGAAGTGTGTGAACTAGCTTGTGAGCGATTCCGCTTGACTCACACATGCCATGCGCAGAACGCAGCACAAGAGACAGGACAGGAAACAGAACGGAGTCTGCGCACAAGCGAACAGATTATGTAAACAGTCCTCCACGACAGCAACCTGTTGAACATCAACTGCGCGAACGGAGAGGAAATCGGAGAAAATAGGCATCATTGTGAGTTGCGGTTGAGAGTTTTTTTTTTGGACATCAGAAGTCCAATGTATTTCATGTAGACAGCCAGTAGGTGTCAATGTTTGACCAGGCGAGCTCTGACAGGGACTGGTGGAAGTGGATGCCGTCCTGTGAGGAAGACGATGATGAGGCAGTGGATGTGGACAGCAGCATGCCAGAGCACCAGTGCCTGCTCACCGACGCACCCTACAGCCAGAGCAGGCAGATTAGGGTTAGGGTCAGCAGGGTAGAGTGCCTGGGGCTGGGCTAGGCAGCTGGAGAAGGAGAGGCAGGCAGGGAGAGGAGGGGAGCCCCTGCTACAGGGAGTGTTCTCTGATCAAGACCACTGCATGAAGGAAGGGAGGTAACATCAAAACTCAGGGAAAGACTCATTGTGGCGTTTCTCTCTCAGGGATGAGCACAATGACCCGCTGAAAGAAATAATGTAAAAATGATAACGGATCTATATCTTTTCAAATAACTGTGCTTTTTTTCTGATCCACATTGATTTAGACAAACAAAATAACCCCCCAAAAATCTGTGGCCCTTCATTGAATTTCAAAATACCGATGTGGCCCTCAAGCCAAAAAGTTTACCCACCCCTGGTCTAAAATGTAGTAAATATTTTTGCCTTCTACTGGCCATCTGGATATTGGTTACATATGAGATAAACATTTAGAGTTTGTTTCCACAGCAAATTAATAGATAGCATAGCATATCTAGTAGAAAATGCAGCCGTGAAAAAAATAATATATATATATATATATATATATTTGCTTAATAGAAAGTATAATGGAAAATACTCTGATGATTGACAATCCAAAGTATATCAGTGTGTAGCACAGCAATACACCCCATGGTCGTTATGTAGAGATCAGAAGGCCTATGTTTACGACCACAGGGGTTGAGGCTCTGCTCCCAGGTGGGCACCGGTGATTGGTCAATGGCCTGGGTGTTATCACACTTTCCCATTGCTGTGGCAACGAGCGATAACACCTAAACCACAGGCCACCATCATGTATTGATAACACTTCATTAGGCCTTTAAGGCCTGTACGCAATCAGCCTGTCAGGCACTATTGGAACCATAACACTGGACTGGAGGTGATCCTGTTTAGCGTTTAATAATGATCCCCGCACTACTCCTCCTCCATATCCCTCTGGGTAATACTGTAAGTACAGACAAATATGCACTGTTTTCATTACCCTGCCATGGAACCTTAGTCTCATGTGTTGTCACTTGGCTGTTCATCGGTTTCAGTGAACATGCCGGTTTGATTACCATGCTGGGAATGATCTGTAATCAAAAAAAAAAAAGGGAGGTTGTCCAAAATGGTTTTATTTCAGGGCAAAAGAATGGACTGTCAGACGGTTCTTTTTTCAGAGTGAGGAGAAACAGATGCGCAGTCGGGAACTGACATGACGTCGCGCAAATGGACTTCAAGTGCCAGAACAATAGAGCCCATTTAGAAACAAGAGAGTGTGCATGTGTTTTTCCCCATCTGTTTGGTCAGGCGCTCAACGGGATTGCTAAGGACCGTGGGCTTTGATGTGTCTACTAGGTCGTGGTCTGGAGAAAACCTTGGCTCAGACTTGGTGGACCATAAATACGAGAGAAACTTCCCTGTTGTTTTAATGCGCGAGACCACATTTTCAAATGAGGCCGTATTCCTGATACAAAGATATGACCCGGGATGACAGCCTCACGCACGCACAAACCACCCCACCCCCCTCCCCTGACCAGCGAGCTCAACACAACCTTCAGTACTCGCCACTTGGCAAATAGTTCGACCATATCATTAAAAAAAACACTGGCACTTCTTCCACAACTGGAAAAGATGTTTAAAGATCCCCCACGGGTAGTCTTCAGACATCAGTCAAATGAGGAGTGATCTCCCACCAGTACCACGTAGCACCTTCCTAGTCAATGTGCCGGACGGATAATTGCAGATGTGGCCGACGTACCCAAAGTAAGTTTCCGAAGAAATGCACAACGTTCAATCACCCTATCGTGGGCAAGGCCGTTAAGAATAAGTCCGTCATTAGGTGTTCTACAAACAACGTGGTATGCCTAATCAAGTGTATGTGTGGTCTATGCTATGTAGGAGAAAAAAACGAAATGAGCTCTGAAAACAAGGATAGCAGAACACAGGAGTTATACCCTGTGGCTGTGCATTTCAAGGAGGCTCGTCACAACATCAGCTCTCTGAGATGCAGAACATTGGTATCGAACATGTTAAGACTCCTAGGAGTAATAATAATAATAATTGAATCCATTTTAGAATAAGGCTGTGACGTAACAAAATGTGGAAAAAGGGAAGGGGTCTGAATACTTTCCGAGTGAAATCATTTTCTGTAATTAATACATGTGCCCATCTCATTTATATCAAATTATTAGAAGTACTCAAGTTGTTTTTAAAATATACTACATGACCAAAAGTATGTGGACACCTGCTCGTCGAACATCTCATTCCAAAGTCTTGGGCATTAAGATGGAGTTGGTCCCCCCTTTGCTGCTATAACAGCCTCCGCTCTTCTGGGAAGGCTTTCCACTTGATGTTGGAACATTGCTGCAGGGACTTGCTTCAATTCAGCCACAAGACTATTAGTGAGGTCGGGCACTGATGTTGGGCGGTTAGACCTGGCTCGCAGTCGGCGTTCCAATTCATCCCAAAGGTGTTTGATGGGGTTGAGATCAGGGTTCTGTGCAGGCCAGTCAAGTTCTTCCACACCGATCTCGACAAACCATTTCTGTATGGACCTCGCTTCGTGCATTGTCATGCTGAAACAGTAAAGGGCCTTCCCCAAACTGTTGCAACAAAGTTGGAAGCACAGAATCATCTAGAATGTCATTGTATGTTGTAGCGTTAAGATTTCCCTTCACTGGAACTAAAGGGCCTAGCCCGAACCATGAAAAACAGCCCCAGACCATTATTCTTCCTCCACCAAACTTTACAGTTGGCACTATGCATTGGTGCGGGTAGCGCTCCCCTGGCATCGGCCAAACACAGATTTGTCTGTCGGACTGCCAGATGGTGAGGGCGTGATTCATCACTCCAGAGAACACGTTTCCACTGCTCCAGAGTCCAATGGCGGCGAGCTTTACACCACTCCAGCCGATGCTTGGCATTGCGCACGGTGATCTTAGGCTTGTGTGCGGTAGTTTGGCCATGGAAACCCATTTCATGAAGCTCCCGACGAACAGTTGTTGTGTGAGTGTTGCAAGCGAGGAGAGACGATTTTTAGGACATTCATTTGAGACTTGCTCCCAGTCAGGGGAAGTATTGGCCTAGACAAGCATAGCCCAGTGAAAGGTCAATAAATATGAAGTAGAATTCCTTGGCATTTCAATGTCTGTTCCTCTGTCTCTCTCAGATTGGGAAGGACAGAACTCTCTATGACTCCTGCTGCGTCCGCTACTTCTCCAAGGGGGAGTACATTGTGATGGGCGGCTCGGACAAGCAGGCCTCCCTCTACACCAAGACTGGGTGCGGCTCGGCACCATCGGGGAACAGAGCTCCTGGTTGTGGACCTGTAGAGTCTATGTGGTGGGTCTCTTTTAGTGTGTGTGTGTGTGTGTACATTTGAGTAACTGTAAGGGTGTATGAGAGAGAGAGTGTATGTGCGTGTGTCTGAAGGGAACTGTACTGGAACGCTGTAATGTGAAACAGCGCTGACATGGTGCCGAGACATGCTGTGAAGAACGCGGAACGGAAATGATAAGATGCGACTGACGCTATAGACGTCATGCTGTCATGTCAAGTGTTGATGCGACATATCACGTTGGGATAAATTCACAGATCAGTTATTTTGAACTTGTGAAAAAGTATCTGTGATCCCCCATAGAGTACATGAAAGTAATATTAATGTCGGTTTATTTTATATCTTTAATATTTTATATTAGTACTAGCGACTCACGCGAGAGAGCATTAGGTTCTACCTTGCACACATCTCCACGTTGTCTTCGACGGGGATCTAGCAACAGGAACACTTTGTCTCTCTGTATTTTCATGGAAGTGTTAATGGGAACCACTGCTACATTGTTCTCTCTTTGTCTTCTGTGTAGGTGTTGGGCTTCCAGGACGGGGCATAGCCTTCTTTCAGCTCATCTTCAGCACGATGCATGGCCTGTACAAAGACCGTTACGCCTACAGAGATGGCATGGCCCATGTCCAGCACCTCATCACTGAACAGAAAGGTGGATCGACTTAAACGGTACATCGTACTTCCCTTAGCTCCCTTACATCGTCAGTGTTAGCAGATCTGATGGAAATGGACGGCAGAAGCTCCCTGAAGAAGTCCATTGGAAGGCTATGTAGAGTCCTGCCCATATGCTCAGATCTATCCAGTCCCTTCAGATCTGTAAACACTAAGGGTGTAGGAGTTAAGTGACGCTAGGGCTAGTGGTTATTTTTTGACTGGACTTCCTGTGCTTACCTGCTCTCCTTGCCCAGTGAGGATGAAGTACAGAGAGCTAGATAAGAAGATAGCTCTCAACAGGAACCGCCGAGCCATCCAGCTGCCGGAGAAGATCCTCATCTACGATTTCTGACGACTCCTCCGACATGTACAACCGCATCAAGGAGAAGATCTGCAGGAAGTTTGAGTGCGACCTGCTCGTGGTCTGCTCCCAGCACATCATCCTGTGTCAGGTGAAACTTACACCCAGTCCAAAATCAGACCCTATCCCCTACTACCCCCAAACACATTTACACTGTGGTAGCAGATGGTCATCGTATTTGTACAGTTATTTAGAGCTGTTTTTAGACTGAATACCTTTTATTAATAACTGTTTTCTACGGATTTGCCTTTGGCTTCAGGCTTTTCTCAAACACTTGGTGACAACCAACTCCGTAAAGTGCCATAACAACACAACACAGGAGGCTGCTGAGGGGAGGAAACCATGTGTTTGATGAGTTCGATACCATTTCATTGAATCTGTTCCAGCCATTACTATGAGCCCGTCCTCCCCAATTAAGGTGCTACCAACCTCCTGTGCAACACAAAACTATTTGACCTGAGTCAATAACACTGACCTGCAGCGTCTTCGGATTGTGTAAATTATACTAATGCATTGGTGACAGATTGTGAAAGACCCCCCCTGAAAGACATTATCATGCTATTAAGATGATGGAAAGCCAGTGAATTAGTGTTTAGTGCTGCATGGCTGCTCTAAAACACCCCAGAGAAAGGCCAGAGAAAGGCCAGAGAAAGGCCAGAGAGAGCCCAGAGAGAGCCCAGAGAGAGCCCAGAGAGAGCCCAGAGAGAGCCCTGAGAAAGGCCAGAGAGAGCCCTGAGAGAGGCCAGAGAGGGACGGTTAGACCCAGTGGTCCTCCAGATCTTTCTGCCTATCCTTCTTAAAGGCTTCAGCTGTATCTGTGTTCCTTTACGGGTTTCGTCTCTGAGTCTCTCCCCCGCCTCCTCAGCCATTAGACAGCCTAAGTGAGACAGGGAAGAGTGAGTGGTTACCGCCACAGCATTGTGGAGCCCGGCTGGATGTATCTGGAGGTTTCCTCCCTGGTTTGTGTCTCTGGGGTTTGACAGAGAAGGGGAGAGGGGGAGCAGTCTAGAGTTAACTGTGACAGAGAGGCTTTAGATCTGTCTCTAAAAAGCCCTGTTACAGCTCCACCACTGAGGCTGATGGTTTCTCTGGTGTGACTGTCTAACCTCTGAACGGGCTGTGTCAAATACAATCGGACTTTTATCTTCGCAGAGCATTGAACGCGAATGAAACATATGGATAGTTAGATTAGAAGGATATATTAAGGGACAGCCATACAAAAATCCCCCCCCCCCCCCCAACATAAACAATATTTTCACATGACCCTTCCCCCTCGTTGAAATAACTCTAAATAATGTTCACGTCCAAAAATAACCATAACTGTAGCGACCCTGTGTTTTATAAATGTGGATATCGACTTTGCCACTTGAGTGTGCTTTTGTGGGACAGTCGATGCCACGCAGGGCTACGGGCCAGAAGGTTGAGGGTTCGCCGACCGCCACGGAGCTCACTCTCCCTGCCTGCTTCATAACACTACAATCAGAGCCTTCTGCAGACAATGATCAGCTAGGGGGGGAAATCCGATTTCAAAAGTTTGACCCTATATTTTGAATCATATATTTGCCAATGCTCATGAGTGGCGCAGCAGTCTAAGGCACTGCGTCTCAGCGCAAGAGGCATCACTGCAGTCCCTGGTTCCAATCCAAGCTGCATCACATCCGGCCGTGATTGAGAGTCCCATAGGGCAGCGCACAATTGGCCCAGCGTCGTCCGGGTTAGGGGAGGGTTTGGCTGGCGGGAGGCCGTCATTGTAAATAAGAATTTGTTCTAAACTGACTTGCCTAGTTAAATAAAGGTTAAATAAATCAAATAAAACAACCAACAAGCAAAGCATGCCGACTTTGGGCGCTTCAAAATCACGGTTTGCATTTTCAACACTACAATCAAATGGACTCTGTCAATCTCGACAAACAGAAATGAGATCCCTCCCTACCTTGTACTCGGGTGTCGAATGCTTGACTTGACAATTTCCAAATGTCATTCAACTTTTGGGTGTTTTGTAACAGATGTCTCTTTCCATTCATCAAATGGTACAGTTTGGAAGCTGGAATTATATTTTTGATGAACGTGTGCAGGTAGCCTACAGGAGACTTTGGAAGTAGCCCAATCACATTAAACCGTGTGACTGCTTGTGTTTATGCCACACATAAAAGGTAATACATTTTGAAAAGTCAAATTGCAAATGTTGAAGCTGTATTGAAGCGCTAGGATCTAGGTTCGCAAGGAATAGCCGCTCAAATCGCTGAAGTTTAGCCTAGAGTATCAGTTTGTGCTCCCTTAAAAAAACAATTATGCAATTATTCATTGTTGTAGGCTTGTCTAGGTAGGATTATTGTATTGTCCCTAAGCAAGATCAATAGGGGAGCCTTTTGCGCTGCGTGTCTCGCGTCTTCAACTTGGCCTCTCTGCTGCTTATCAGCTATACCTCCTGGATTTACAGTATAATGAAAATTGGTTCAGCTTGAAATGATTTTATATGTGGTGTCTGTCCTTCACCAGTACCAAGGAATAGTGGCTCATGGAGTCTCTGATTCTCCACATCAAAGTCATTGGTGGCCGACCGGACAGCGAGGGCCTACTGGCGGGGCTAAAGAATAGAGCGGATACAAACACTTCTGTCTTAGCTAACTTGTATTTCTCTAGGTTAGTCTTACTGAGATGCTATCTCCTGCGGCTCAATTCAATCCAACTTGCACCAATGGTATTCATTTTCTCTTCAGATCCCGAAGATCTTTGTGGACAAGCCGTTTGCCGACAATCTGCTGAAGCAGTCTACATCTGTGTGTTGTCTGGGCATCTGTACGTCCCGCAGCAAGCTGGCAGTGGTGGACGGGCACAGCACCTGCCTGGTTTATGACATCCACACCAAGGAGCTGCTCTTTCAGGTCAGAGGGCAGGTGGTCAAGAGTTATTAAGGCCAAGGTCGAGGTGGCTTCACTTTCAAATTAGCGTTCAAAGGTTGTCCCACTGCCTCCTCCTTTTTCCTTCACCTACTTTTCCCCCCGACTGCCCTCGTTCTATGAGCATCCTCCCCGACTCCCCAGGAGCCCAACGCTAACAACGTAGCATGGGACACTTAATGTGAGGGCATGCTGTGTTTGTCAGGCAGCTGCTACCTCGACGTCAAGGCCAGTAACTTCCCAGTGGACCAACAGAAGCTGCAGGGCTTTGTGGTGGGCTACAATGGCTCCAAGATCTTCTGCCCGCGTGTCTACTCCATGTCCACCGTGGAGGTGCCGGTGGGTGGGAAGAATATTACTTAAAGAACGGAGCTTTATTATCCACTCTTTTAGTTCTGTTTCTACGTTTTCTTATTGTATGTTGAATTGCCTGGTTTCCCCTTCCTTCCCATCTCTTCTCCACAGTCGGCTCCTATGCACCAGTGTCTGGAGAGAAGGATGTTCAAGCAGGTCTATCAGATCTCCTGTCTGGGTGTGACTGACAGTGACAGTAGGGATCTGGCCACGGATGCCCTGGAAGGGCTCGACTTTCACTGTTAAGAAGGTCGTACAAGCACGTACTCCCACGGAAGCACACACACACACACACACTTTTTCACTGCAATGCTAGTGTTCATCACTAGATGGTGCAGCCTGATGCTATTTGTATGAAGAACCTCTCTCATGCTTGTTTGACCAATGTGATAGGATGTGGTGTGAGTGGATTCTCTGGCTTCCCCATTTTTGTTGTGGCCCCGGACAAGCACACGTCATTCTACTTGTCAACTGATCATCAAGCCTTGGACAAGTTGAATCAGGTGTTTTTGTCTGGGACTACAACACAAATGTGTGCTGTTGGGGATACTCGAGGACTGGAGTTCCCTTTTGTTTCTCTCTCTCTCAGGCCTTCATCCGAGTACGAGACTTGCTCTGCCTGGAGCTCATCAACAGCATTGAGGTACAATATGGCACAGACACACTCCCCTAAAATGCATCATGGATTAGTCCAAATGGTATTATACCAAGATCAAATAATTTGTCACGGTAGAAAACAGAACAGACCACATAGCTTTAATCAGGGTGGATTTACTGGCTGACCAGAGAACTCCACATGACATCATCAAAGCGAGACAGAGGAGGGGGAACTTGGGATCGCATGGGTTGCCCTCATTAAGCATTTTCTTACTGGCCCAACATATGACTGTGCACGCACGCACGCACACACACACACACACACACACACACACACACACACACACACACACACAAAAAAAAGGGCTAGTAAAGGGAGGAAAGCGTTATTTTATGTGAACTTAACTGATCTCCTGGGAATATAAATACATTAATGTGTTTTCATGGACATTCTTTGTGATAAGACTAGACCTGCCTCGGGGGCTACAGTTTGAAAAGGGAAAAGTCAAATATATATTTTTTGGCATGTTGACGGTAGATGTGGAAACAATGGATCATTGAATTTCACAAAACAGGCTTTGTGTCTGTGTGTGCATACTGTATGGAATACGTGCAGCTATGGGTAGATAGCACAGGGTCAGACTAGGGTGAAACTGACTGAGCGGCTGATATTAGCTCATTTCTTTCTTTCGTTGCAGGTGCGTGTGGTGCGTACATACACTAGTGTTTGTGTTTGTGTGTGTGTGTGTGTGCTGAGGGATTTCTAGGAGAGAAAGAAGAGGGGTGAGAGCGACAAGGAGCTGTTCCTATCGGACGTCTATGCCTACCAGGGGAAATTCCACCAGGCTGCCAGGCTCTGCAAGAGGACTGGCTTCCACTCCAGAGTCCTCAGCTTGTACACTGTGCGACTACTGATTGACTCACACACACAAACACACACACTCTCATACCCTAGACCTGTACATGTTCAAGACAATAGACATTCACGCACATAGATGTTTGAATATGCCTATACACCCGCACACGCATGCATGTGAGACCTGTGCCTGTTTGAGTCAGCCAAGATACTGTAGGTACACACACACACACACACACACACACACACACACACACACACACACACACACACACACGGGCTGTGGCTTTAAACATGTTTCCATGTGACACACATACACAGAAGTAATTGATGGTGGGGCTTGAGTGTCAGTTGTTGGATCTGAATTATTTTATGAGGGGGTCAGTTGTTGGCTCTGAATTATTTTATGAGGGGGTCAGTTGTTGGATCTGAATTATTTTATGAGGGGGTCAGTTGAAGTTGAGGCGATCTCCTGTTAAGTATGTTTATGTGTGGAGTGGTCTTGGATCACAAACTGTGTGTGTATGTTCACGGTACTGAAGCAGATGACACAGGCCTGACTCCTTTCCCCTCCCTTGTGTGCGTGCGTGTTTTGTGGCTGCTGTATATTTATGTGGCTGTGAGGCCATCTGGTCCTCGAGGCCGTTTGTTTTAGCGCTGGAGGACACCAGAGGGGGAATCCTGGTCCTGTTTGTGTGACTCCATGTCCCCCCTCTCCAGGTCCTGACCCAGTTGGGCCTGTCGGTCTCTCATTCTCGTTCTCTCTGGCCTTTTCTCTCACTCATCCTCCCTCTTTTTCTGTCCCTCTGTAGGAGTATGGGGGCGTGACAGACCCTAAAAACACTTTCATGCTGATGTCCAAGCAGGCAGACTGGGCTAAGAACAGCAAGGAGACGCAGGCCGCTGCTCAGATGTACCTAGCCATCGACATCATAGGAGAACAAGGCTGAGTCGACATGTGGATCACACAGACACAGACACCGACAGCTCTTGGTTTTCCTCCCTTCTTCCCTCCTGTGAGTCATGGGAAAGCAATATGAATGTGTGTGGTTGGGAGGCAGGCAGATGGCTAATGCTGGGTCCATTGGCTCTATCAGAGCTCCTCATGGGCCCCTCTCTCTGTGTCTGCTGCTTGTCAATCACACACCCACTCTGGCCCAGACCACCTAGGCTAAGGCAGCCTCAGCATAACAAACACAGGGAAAGACTGGTTGGCCCCGTCAAGCTTTATCAGGCATGACAGCTGACATTCGGGTGTGAGTGAGTTCGGCCTCATTCCTAAGTGTGGTGCGATGCGCTTATAGGAGATATGTGATTTTATAAGGGGTCCTCTACGAGGCCTGACCCATACACACACTTGGACACACACACACAACCCGCACCCCCCACACACTCCGTCTGATCGCATCTCTTCCCACCCCCCCCACCAGGCTGATTGACATCGCCCGTAAGCTGGATAATGCGGAGCACCATGGTTACCCCTCTGAGACCTACTCCAAGATGGGAGACCTGCAGGCCCTGGTGCAGCTGCACGTGGAGGCACGATACTGGGACCAGGTCAGTCGGAACCATTCACATTTCACTTATGGTCCTTCCACCTGTTGGACACAGCTACAGTATTCTATCTTACTTGGCTCATCAGAAAGTTGACCTCATAGGTCCCACCCAGAACACAGAAAACTCAACTGCATATTTACTGGAACAAGACAAACTGAAACAATGTTCTATTGAAACCAGAGCAACGTTTCCAGCCAAGCCAGAGCCATTTCCTCTGAATCTCTGCCTACATTATGACTAGAATGTGAGGAGCACCCAACAGTCCAAAGCAATAAAGAGCCTTAGCACAACCACCCCCGTCAGAGCAGCTCATACTACAGAGACACGAAGGGAACACTACATTTCCTAAATCCATCGCTAGAGTTTCGTCAATTACAGGCGGTACTGAGAGCAAACTGCCGATGTCCACGGTGAAACAGAGAGAATGCCAAAAAAACTATAACCTTTTATCACATTCATATTGTATGAATCTGGCATGGTGTTAGCAGTTATGTTTTATATCCC
This sequence comes from Salvelinus fontinalis, assembly GCF_029448725.1. Lineage (NCBI taxonomy): Eukaryota > Metazoa > Chordata > Actinopteri > Salmoniformes > Salmonidae > Salvelinus > Salvelinus fontinalis. Next base: position 47,537,048 of record NC_074695.1, read on the forward strand.
TTTCTGGGGGAGGTGGACATTGAGAGAGGACAGAACACAGCCTACGGTACAGTATGAATGGGCCATATGGATGCTATTCACTGCACTCACTCTTACCCTGGGCCTAGCCTGGGTTGAGTCTGCTTAGACTCAGAGGCTGATTGGACTGTGCAGAAGAGGGCTTTGACATTACTGTGACACACAGTTACACATATTAAGAGGAGTGTACTTAACAAAATTCTTGCTATGGGACATTTAGGTTAATCAATCAACATGACAGGCAGGTATGCCTCCATAGGGTACTGTCACACTACTCTACTACAGACAAACACCAGCTACTCTACTACAGACAACACCAGCTGCAGACTAATTGACCATGACATAAAATCAGTCTAATATACTGTAGTAGGGTGGCTACTTTGAAGATATATACAATACAAATATACAATATATTTTGATTTGTTTAACACTTTTTTGGTGACAACATGATTCCATATGTGTTATTTCATAGTTTTGATGTCTTCACTATTATTCTACAATGTAGAAAATAGTAAAAATAAAGAAAAACCCTTGAATGATTAAGTGTGTCCAGACTTTTGACTGGTACTGTATGTTAACCCTAATATATCACATTAGTAATGAGATGTATTAATGTTTTGGCTAGATGAAGTAGTGTGTCTGTGTTTTAAAGCCTGTGTTACTAATTACTTACAATTGTAGGCCAATTTCCCCGGGAATATTGCCTCATAAGTATTTTAATCTGGTTGTATGTCAGATATGTGATCGAAGTGCATGAATGTAAATATTCAATGCGTTGCATCTGCTATGTTACTTCACGATGATAGCTCCTTGAATCTCTCAATCAATCACAGATGACTACTACTGGCAGGCAGCCCTGCCTCAAAGAAGATGTTGGGTCTCAGATGGCAGTCATCCCACTCTCTCCCAATCCACCAGTGGATACAGTTACTATTAGAAGCTATAACTTTAGAATTGTCGAAACCGAGAATTAATGGTGCTAGTTAAAGAACAATTGAAGCCTGGACCATTACACTCTGTAAAGAATAATCTCAACTAAAGCCCAACATATACAACGAAACAATCTATACTGAACAAAAATACAAATGCAACAATTTAAAAGATGTTTAAGAAGGAAATCAGTCAATGGAAATAAATGTATTAGGCCTTAAATCGATGGATTTCACATGACTGGGAATACAGATATGCATCTGTTGGTCACAGGTACCTTAAAAAGGTAGGGGTGTGGATCAGAAAACCATTAGGTGTCTGGTGTGACCACCATTTGCCTCATGCAACCCAACACATCTCTCGCTGTTGATTGTGGCCTTTGGAATGTTGTCTCACTCCTCTTCAATGGCTGTGTGAAGTTGCTGGATATTGGCGGGAACTGGAACACGCTGTCGTACACTTCGATCCAGAGCATTCCAAACATGCTCAATGGATGACATGTCTACTGTGTATGCAGGCCATGGAAGAACTGGAACATGTTCAGCTTCCAGGAATTGTGTACAGATCCTTGTGACATGGGGCCGTGCATTATCATGCGGAAACATGAGGCGATGGGGCGGATGAATGGCATGGAAATGGGCTTCAGGAATTCTTCATGGTATCACTGTGCATTCAAATTGCCATCGATAAAATGCAATGGGGTTCGTTGACCGTAGCTTATGCCCATACCATAACCCCACTTCCACCATGGGGCACTCTGTTCACAACGTTGACATCGGCAAACCGCTCGCCCACACAACGCCATACACGTGGTCTACGGTTGTGAGGCCGATTTGGACGTACTGCCAAATTCTCTAAAACAACATTGGAGGTGGCGGTAAAGAAATGGCCATTCAATTATCTGGCAACAGCTCTGCTGGACATTCCTACAATCTGCATGCCAATTGCACACTCCCTCAGAACATCTGTTGCATCGTGTTGTGTGAAAAAACTGCACATTTTAGAGTGGCCTTTTATTGGCCCCAGCACAAGGTGCATCTGTGTAAGGCACTTAAATATTAAATATAATATTTAATATATTAAATATTTTGTCTTTTGTCAATTCATGTCTCAAGGCTTAAAAATCCTTCTTTAAACTGTCTCCTCCCCTTCATCTATACTGATTGAAGTGGATTTTAACAGGTGACATCAATGAGGGATCATTTCTTTCACCTGGATTCACCTGGACAGTTTGTTATGGAACGAGTAGGGGTTCATAATGTTTTGTACACTCAGTGCATTGTATGTGTATATATACAGTATATATATATATATAGGGAGAGTTGCTCTCTGTTCTCTGGGAGCAGGGTGGGAGGGTGGATCTATGTACCTTTTGAAGATCATCTGTGATGTGAACACCTCTTCCCCTCTCTCCCCCAGGCCTTCTGTCTGGTGGAGAAACATGTTCCAGTTTTAAAGATGACTTCTATGTGCCCTACGCTCAGTGGCTGGCTGAGAACGGCCGTTTCGAGGATGGAACAGAAAGGTGAGGATGAAAAGGGAGTGAAGAGAGAATATACTCATCCCTATATGTTACAGGAGCTAAATGTTATAGTAACTTTGCCAAGGCCATGTCTGTTGAAACTTCTTAGCACTAGTTTTTTTTTTTTTATCCCATTTTGTGCACCTTACATTGACCAGACATATCTCAGATCCTTCTGGAATCAGAACTACATCAACGTATCACAGAATACCACAGATGGCTAGAAGGCAATGTCAGTTCCTAACATGGGGTACATATGGAAACCATATAAAGGTTGGCCCGTGTCGTTTTTTTTACTATTTCCTCTTCACTGCTCTCTCTGTTCACTGTAAAACATCCACAGCTAGACAGAGCAAGTCCTGACTGCTAACAGTATTACATGCCACGCATGGTCCCAATCAGCGCTACAACAATAATTCCTAATTATGACTTGAACTATAATCACCACATGGATTTAGGATTAGGATCCCTGCATGCGTATTTATGTACTGTACTGTATCCAATTGATCTCGCACAATTTTCCTCTCTGTGTCTTGCTGCGGAGTAGATCGTTGAACAGCCCTGGTTGTGTTTCAGTCTGGCAGTAATCTGGTGTTGTGCTGTCTGTATTGTGTTTTCCTAATGGTGTATTGTGTTACCACCACAGTGGTTGTAATTGCCTTTAGGCCCTTGTAGTCTAATAGCCTGGTCGTTCCTCACCTGGCTAAGGCTGACTGGCGACTGTAACTCCTCACAAACTCAAACGTGTGGTGTAACCGAGCCACATCACAGCGTTATGTGGGCCCAGGCCACAGCCCATGTTAATCTTTGTTAGCGTAGTGTGTTTGGTGGGAGAGTATGTGGTTTGTGTGTGTGCCTGTATAGTGTTCGTGTCCTTACACTAAGCAGCAGCAGCTGACTGTGGTTTTATCTGCCTGGCTGCACTGATAAATATTAGCCACTAATATGTCCTGACCTCCTGTACATCTAGCAGGACAGACAGGGTCACCCGAGGGGCTGTCTGCCTGAAGCTGGCTTTAATTAGCCACAGATAGCAACATGAAGAATAGGACATATGTTAACTGGCGCTCTGCTTGCTAAGTGCCATGCTGTTTGACATTTGGGAGTGGGTTCGTTTAAGAAGACGTCTGTTTGTAGTTAGTGAACATATTGTCTCGTATACATTAAGTACAAATTGGCCTTGGCGTGTAGCGAGAGAGAGAGAGTGTGTGTGTGATGCGGTTAAACTCTGGCAGCCTGAGACTGAGACAGAGTAATGGGAAAGGTGTTGGCTCCTGTAAGGTTGAATCTCAAGGAGATTTCTTAGACTTGTCAAAGCACATCTCTGTTGCTGCAATAGAAGCAGTGTTAAGGGCTATCCAGACGGGAAGAGATGGGGTGGAGCGGAGTTCTCCAAAATAGAGCAGATTCCTATTTTCGTCATATCTGCTTTTACATGCACGATCACTACCAATCACTCCGCCTGGATAGAATTCTGCCCCCTGACTAGTTCTGTTGAAAATGTATGGGCAGCTCTACCCCGCTTCCTGTCCGGAAAGCCCTTTTAAAAGGTAGACTCAGCGAAATGATACTGCCATGAGCAGTAACGGAGATTTTGAGATAAGCGAGAATCAACATTCCACACAGTATCTGTGCAGGTGCACGGGTCTGCTTCACGCTGTGGACAGCGTGGTAGCCAGGGGACCAAAACAGCAGAGAAGTTGAGCCTCACGCTTCAACGCTCTTAGTTGTTGTGGAAATGAACCCACTATGCTGTTTACTTTCTGCATCTACGTCATATTGCGTGATAAGTCTACCTTGAAGCGCCACTCAAGCTCGCTTTTCCTCCTCCATCGCTACAATTAAGTCTCTTCACTTCCTTCTCTCCTCCCCCCCACAGCGTTCCACAAGGCGGGCCGACGGAGTGATGCTGTTGAAGCAGCTTACCCACAATGCCGTGGTGGAGAGCAGGTTTAATGAGGCCGCGTATTATTACTGGATACTAGTTATGCAGTGTTTGGACATCACTAGGGGTAAGGGAGTCTACCTAGTGAAAGTCTTCACATTTTCCTGCCTCCAAATTACATTTAAAAAGGGGGGGGTAGAACAGAAAATTAGGAGAGGAAGGAGTAGATGCTGAAGAAGTTCAAGCGTTTCCAGCACCTGGCTGAGCTCTACCATGTTAACCACTCTATACAGCGTTACACTGTAAGATGCGCACCGTGCCCAAAGGTAGAGTAGAGCCCAGTAAGTACAGTTAAGAGTAGGTTAAGGTTGAGTTAAGAAAAGCTAAGAAGTTAAGAATAACAGGTTTGAGAAAGTTGAGAATGGTAGCCTACAGTACGGCCAGACAAAAACTGTGGAGGCTAAATTCCCTTCAGTTCCTGAGTTGAAATACAAAATGCTTTTGGAATCCATTCCAATTCAGCAATATACTGCTGCAAAGCAAAAGTTAGTTAGATATACAGAGCAAAGCCACCAATGAGAGAACATTCCTGGAGATTCTGTCGACAACAGCCCCGATGACCATTGCTACAACCCAACTCATGGCAACCATGACGTCAACTCTCTGAACCCACTATGACCTCCTTTTCTATAGTAACCAGTTAATTAGATTATAATTTATTATGATAACCCCTCCCACCAGCACCCCTTCTTGAGGGGTACAAAAGTATGTGGGACACCCCTTTAAATTAGTGGTTTCGACTATTTCAACCACACCCGTTGCTGACAGGTGTATAAAATCGAGCATAATCTCCATAGACAAACATTGGCAGTAGAATGGCCTTACTGAAGAGCTCAGTGACTTTCAACGTGGCACCGTCATAGGATGCCACCTTTCCAACAAGTCAGATCGTCAAAGCTGCCACGGTCAACTTTTTAAGTGCTGGTATTGTGAAGTGGAAACGTCTAGGAGCAACAATGGCTCAGTCGCGAAGTGGTAGGCCACACAAGCTCACCGAATGGGACAGACAAGTGCTGAAGCGCTTAAAAATCGCAGGTCCTCAGTTGCAACACTCACTACCGAGTTCCAAACTGCCTCTTGAAGCAGCATCAGCAGAAGAACTGTTCATCTGGAGCTTCATCGAATGGGTTTCCATGACCCACGCAGCCGCAAATAAGCCTAAAATCACCGTGCGCAATGCCAAGCGTCAGCTAGAGTTGTGTAAAGCTCGCCGCCATTGGACTCTGGAGCAGTGGAAACGCGTTCTCTGGAGTGATGGATCACGTTTCACCATCTGGCAGTCTGACGGACGAATCTGGGTTTGGCGGATGACTTCAACCCCATCGAACACCTTTGGGATGAATTGGAAAGCCGACTGCAAGCCAGGCCTAATCGCCGGACATCAGTGCCAGACCTCACTACTGCTCTTGTGGCTGAATGGAAGCAAGTCGCCGCAGCAATGTTCCAACGTCTAGTGGAAATCCTTCCCAGAAGAGTGGAGGCTGTTATAGCAGCAAAGGGGGGGACCAACTCCATATTAATGCCCATGATTTTGGAGATGTTCGACGAGCAGGTGTCCACATACTTTTGGTCATGTAGTGTATGTCTGATTATAAGCACCCTGTCTCTTTAGGCTGGTATGCAGTGGCTTCACTATCCCTGGCCCGTGTCGGTGTGCTCTCTCTCTCTGTTTGTTTTTACAGTACTCTACCCTGGTCACACCCCTGAAGTGAGGAACCCCTGTGATTGAATCCAGAGCAGGAACCTTATTTATCTCACTTTAACTTTCCCAGGCAAAGGGCTTTGATGAGCCATCAAACACTGTGGGAGCTAGCTGGCGCTACACGCTAATAAACACACCCTGCCTCTTAACCTAGCCCATGTGCGCAAAGTGCTCTGAAGGGAGGATGTGGCAGGAGATGTGTTTAAGGCAGGGGAGCGAGGAAGAGAAAAGAAGTGGAGGGCAAGGAAGGAAGAGAGGAGCAAGGGGCAGAGATGGAGTCGTTGTGCCTCTGTGTTCTTACAGAGATGCCCAAAGATGTGTGTATCTGATGGATGTTGTGTGCCTTCTGTCTCTCTCTGCCGCCCATCCTTACATTTGAGTCATTTAGCAGATGCTCTTATCCCGAGCAACTTACAGTTATTGCATTCCTCTTAAGAAAGCTAGGTGGGACAACCGCATAGTAAGTTCACCTTTCCTCAACAAAGTAGCTATCAGCAAAGTCAGAGCTAGAAGGGGGGGGGGGGGGGGGGGGGATCAAGTGCAAATGTGAGGAGTGGGATTATTTAAAATACTCTTTGAAGAGGTAGGGTTTCAGGTGCTTTCGTAAGATGGGCAGGGACTCCGCTGTCCAAGCTTCAGGTGGAAGCTGGTTCCACCATTGGGGTGCCAGGACAGAGAAGAGCTTGGACTGGGCTGAGCGGGAGCTGCCCTCCCGTAGGGGTGGGAGGGCCAAGAGACCAGAGGTGGCAGAACTGGCGTGCTCGGTTTGGGTTGTAGGGTTTGTGCATAGCCTGAAGGTTGGGAGGGGCAGTTCCTCTTGCTGCTCCGTAGGTAAGCGTCATGGTCTTGTAGTGGATGTGCTCTTCGACTGGAAGCCAGCGGAGTGTGCGGAGGAGCGGGGTGACATGGGAGAACTTGAAAAGGTTGAAAACCAAGCGGGCTGCAGCGTTCTGGATAAGTTGCAGGGGCTTGATGGGGCGAGTTGCTGTAGTCCAGACGGGACATGACAAGTGCCTGGATTAGGAAATGCTCTGCTTCCTGTGTGAGGTACGGATGTTGTAGAGCATGACCTGCAGGAGTGAGTCACTGCTTTGATGTTTGCACAGAACGGTAGGGTGTTGTCTAGGGTCACACCAGGGTTCTTTGCATTCTAGGAGGGAAACACTGTGGAGTTTTCAATCATGATGGAGATGTCTTTGAGCAGCCAGGCCTTCCCCAGGAGGAAGAGTAGCTCCGTCTTGTCGAGCTTCCTGCTTCCTTTCCCTCCCTCTATTTCCCTCCTCTCTCCCTTCTCCTCTCTCCAGGATGAACCCTTCAGCTCTCATATGCCTGAGACGCTCTTTAACATCTCCAGGCTACCTCCTGCACAACCTCACCAAGGACGTACCACTGGGCATTTCTAAAGTGTATCCTTCCAACGCGGGGACTACTTCTGCGACTTGTGTTGCAACGGTCTCAAGCAGAAGGCCAAATCCATGTGTCAAATGTCACCTTTCAATGTTTTGTTTTAGTTGCTACACAGAGAGGGAGAAGTGAAAGTAGAAAAGAGTAGAAAAAAGAGCGAGTGTTGGTGCCAGTGAACAAACAGATTAAAGGAAACAGCCCAGCGCAGCCAAGTGAAGTAAAAAAGGGAGATGGGCAGGAAGACAAGACGCCAGGAAGAGGCACATCCTCACTAACCAAAACAAACCCACTGATTACCATGCACACACGCACACACACTTAATGTTAGAAAGAGGTAGAAGTACAGGGAAGGACATCCAGGCGTTCCAGAAGGAAATGGGGCTCTGCAGCTGGAATCCTCTCTGGCAACATGGTGCCGCTTGGAAAACTTTGAACTGTGATTTATGAGTTTAGTGGGCTCTGGGCGGAATAACACGGCACAATGTCACGGAAAGCACTGCGAAACAACACACAACAGGAGGAGATAAATTGATTAACAACTCCAATGCTGACGCTGGGACAGAGGAGAGGAGAGCTGTTGGAGCTAGTAGATGAATATCAGTTATAGGGCTTCTGCAGCTGCAAGTCATTGGCTTAGTGTTGCCTTTCTTAGAGGTCCCTCAATGCGCAAACAATCTTCATCTACACAAACACAAACGGGCAGCAATTTCCTCTGCTCAAACACACACATGCAAGGATGAATACACAAACCCTTACACACAAGTATACATTCCTCGACTCTCAGCACTTTTAAACAAAAAGCCATGGTAGTTATTTTAGTGAGGATCAGTGCACCCATCACAGAGCGAAACAGAGTATTGACAGGGGCTTGTGGTTGCTGGCAACAATGGCTATGCTTAGCACACATACACAGCTCTGATGAGTGTACAGTATGTACTATCAATTGCGTGCCCAGTTCTGTCTCTGATCTACATTTCCTGTTCTGAAGACGTTTCCAGTAGGCACTGATCTAAGGTCAGTTTGGCATTTCCTAGCCTAATAGTTAGGGTATAATTTGAAGAGGGTATGCTGACCCCAGATCTGTTGCTAAGGGCAATTTCTACCTGTAGCACTTTGTTGTCCTTGACGGTGGGTCTCAGTCACACTCTGTATGCGTTGGCTAAGCAGAGCAGAACCCTGGGAGAGTTTGAGCTGGCCAGACCCTCTCGTCTTCCAGGAGACCATGGACCTGGGCAGCCTTACCGTCTGCTCCAAACCATACCACTTCAACCAGGTGTGTGTGTTTTTGCAAATTTAGGAAACTTTGGCGCCGGACAACGTGACCGGTAAGATTTTAATTCACCGGCCATTTGAGAAATTTACCAGACCCATATTCCTTGGGGTGTCTTAACAGAACATGTAACTCATGCATTGAAGCAGCCAATAATGCGATTTGGGGGAAACGGCAAACATTCTGCGCAAATCTAGCGATTCCAAATGTGACAAAGATTCAAATCTCTGTTGGAAACTTAGAAAGAGGGGGGGGGGGTCTAAAGATGTAACATCTAGGTTGGGTTGTATATATGACTAGAATTGTGCCTTTCGCTTCTGGACAACAAAATAAAGTTGATTTGAAAACCAATAGAACAGGAGAGAAATGGCATAGTGGTTGGTCCAATAGGGAAGTACACTGAAGAAAAAATATAAATGCAACATGAAAAAATGTCCAAGATTTTACTGAGTTACAGTTCATTTAAGGAAATCAATCAATTTAAATGAATTCATTATTGCCTAATCGATGAATTTCACATGACTGGGAATGCATTAAGGTCACAGATGCTTGTGTGTGACCACCATTTGCCTCATGCAGCGCTACACATCTCCTTCGCATAGAGTTGATCAGGCTGTTGATTGTGGCCTGTGGAATGTTGCCCCACTCCTCTTCAGTGGCTGTGCGAAGTAGGTAGATATTGGCGGGAACTGAAACACGCTGTCGTACATGTCGATCCAGAGCATCCCAAACATGCTCAATGGGTGACATGTCTGGTGAGTATGCAGGCCATGGAAAAACTGGGACATTTTCAGCTTTCAGGAATTGTGTACAGATCCTTGCGACATGGGGCTGTGCATTATCATGGTGAAACATGCGGTGATGGCGACGGACGAATAGCACGACAATGGGCCTCAGGATCTCGTCACAGTATCTCTGAGCATTCAAATTGCCATAGATAAAATGCAAATGTGTTTGTGGTCCGTAGCTTATGCCTGCCTATACCATAACCCCACCGCCACCATGGAGCACTCTGTTTACAATGTTGACATCAGCAAACCGCTCACCCAACAACGCCATACACGTGGTCTGCGGTTGTGTAAAATGATGTTGGAGGCGGCTTATGGTAGAGCAATTAACATAAAATTCTCTGGCAACAGCTCTGGTGGACATTCCTGCAGTCAGCATGCCAATTGCACGCTCCCTCAACTTGAGACATCTGTGGCATTGTGTTGTGTGACAAAACTGCACATTTTAGAGTGGCCTTTTATTGTCCCCAGCACATGATCATGCTGTTTAATCAGCTTCTTGAAATGCCACACCCGTCAGGTGGATGGATTATCTTGGCAAAGGAGAAATGCTCACTCATAGGGATATAAACAAAATTGTGCACAACATTTGAGAAAAATAACCTTTTTGTGAGTATGGGACATTTCTGGGATCTTTTATTTCTGGTCATGAAACATGGGACCAACACTTTGCATAATATAATTACTCCTATACAGAAATACTTCACCAGAAAGCATGCCTTATCTACAGAGGAATCGAAGATAATTAGCTTATTTTAAAAAACGTTTTAAATCATTTAGCACACACTTTTATCCAGAGCGACTTACAGGAACAATTGGTGTTGAGTGCCTTGCTCAAGGGCACATCGACAGATTTTTCACCTAGTCTGCTCAGGGATTCAAACCAGCAACCTTTCAGTTATTGGCTCAACGTTCTTAACTGCTAGGCTACCTGCCGCCCTATGAGCATGTCTGATTTCTCTGTCCTGATAATGTTGAGGGGGCGTGCGAACCTGAGCATGCATAGAAGCAAGCCTGCTGCGCAAAAATGTAGGAAAGTGAATAATTTTTTTTTACATCCAAATTCGAATAATAATATATTAAAACTATAGTTCCTCACAGTAAGCTATTTATAAATCTTTCCAACAATCTCCCCCTCGATAATCACCAATCCTTAGTGTAAAAGATGAAAGTTATAGGCCTACTGCTGTTTTTCAACTCTTAATGATCGGCTATGAAAAGCCAACTGAAAATTATTCATGATTATTATTTGACCATGCTTGTCACTTATGAACATTTTTGAACATCTTGGCATAGTTCTGTTATAATCTCCACCCGGCACAGCCAGAAGAGGACTGGCCACCCCTCATAGCCTGGTTCCTCTCTAGGTTTCTTCCTAGGTTTTGGCCTTTCTAGGGAGTTTTTCCTAGCCACCGTGCTTCTACACCTGCATTACTAGCTGTTTGGGGTTTTAGGCTGGGTTTCTGTACAGCACTTCAAGATATTAGCTGATGTACGAAGGGCTATATAAAATAAACTTGATTGATTGATTGAGTTCCATGTGCTCATTTCTTTAGCCGCCAATGGATCCCGGTGTATCAGTGTGCCAATATGGCAGAGGCTGGTGATCTCGCTTTAGTTGACTTTGAACTTTTTGTGATTAACCGTGTGACAACGATTTTGAGAAACTAAAACGTATTATTGAAATGAATCTGTTCCAAGAAAAAGCACATATGAAAATCATAACTGGCATGCAGAATGGTAGAAATGGTAGGATAAATTGTAAGCTTCCCCAAGCTTGAAACTCACACACCGCCTACGAAGTCTTAATAAATGAATTGCCTCCACATATTCATGGTCAGATTTTGCCCAGAGACATGCGTCATAATATGAAATAAAACATTCAGGTTTCAAACAATGAAGTATGTTTTTAAAATGGATACTGCCTTCAGCTCACATTGTAAAGTTGTGGGTGAAGCGCTTATAGCCTGTTGCCTATGCTTGAATGGTGAATGGGAGAGCGCTTCAATTACCAGTTGAGAAATAAAAATAGTAGCTCTTTTTAATCATGCACCAAAACAGTTAACACGCAATTGCATTTAGAATTGTTGCGCGTAACATGACAAAATGTGGAAAAAGTAAAGGCGTGTGAATACTTTCTGAAGGCACTTTATTTTTTTTTGTTGTGGAGTGTGTATCTTATACGTTTGTGTATATTCACAAAGGTGTGTATGTGTGTAACCCAGGACCTGATCCCCATGTGTTCCTGCTGCTCCACCAACAAACCCCTGCTGAACAGCCAGGGTAACGTGTGAATCAACTGCAAACAGCCCTTGATCTACACAGCATCGCCATCCGGCAGGTTGACACCCGTCTCTTTGTAATTGATGTTTGGTTCCAACGTGTGTTATTAATGTGTCACTGTACTGTACAGGTCCTACCTCTGTCGCAGTTCTAACTGGACTAGGGTATTGGTGATGAGGAGGCTGTGTCTGTCATTGCCCAGGAGGTCCCTCGCATCGACAGGAAGGCTGCAGTAGGGGTATCCATTACCTTATGCAGTGTACACTAAAATCAACACCTTTCTCATTACCACTTTTAGCTAATGGGAATAATCTGTATGTTAAGGTTGTGTGCTCATACACATTTCCATACATGCACACATTACATACAGTATGTGTACGTGTCAGTGCTGAGGTGTGTGTGTTCTGAGAAGGTAGTAATCCAAGTATTTCTTGGCACTGATTCTATTTCTGCCGAGCAGCATAAGCTGTCAGGCCTAAATCGTCTTAGCGGTGAGAGTTAATAGGGTTAGAGGGGCTCTTCTCTCTCAGTTTAATGACACTAACACCTCAGAGACCTCTCTGTCTGGGATTAACCTGCATTAGCCCGCCTGCCACAAGGGCACGGTGGCCACGGCTTTTCCTAGAAACCACATGCTGACTAACTCACTGACTGACCTTTTGTAGCCTACTCTCTCTGGGGAGAGGGTGAAATGTTGCGCATTTTAGTGTCTTTGTTTTTCTTTGGTGTCAAATGCTCAAAGTGGCGGCATGGGTCTGTTAATGGCGTACGGCTTAAATGTGTGTGAGAAAGCAGGGAGCAGAAGTATTGTGCACGTCTACAAGTGAGTCCGTAACGGTGTCAGAATCCCGGTCCCTGAAGCTGGACGACGGCACGGAAGACACAAAGGAGGACACCTTCATGGCCAAACTCAGCTTTGAGTTGAGGAGGGCGGGACAGAAAGAGGGAAGGATGTGGGAAGTAAGGGGAGTGTAGGAGAGAGGGACAGGTGGAAGGGGTGAGGAGGTGGTTCGAAAGGTGGAAGAGAGGGAGGAGGGAAACTAACAGGAGAGTATGAATGGAAAGACTCCCTTTACAGCAGGGTGGGGTCTGACAGTGTCCCAGTGGTGGTGAGTCGCTCTGTGCTGAGGTCTATGAGCAGCAGGGATGTCCTGATCAAGCCCTGGCCTAAACCCCTTCAGTGAGAGTACTACCGCTCCTTACTGCCTGCTGTCAGCATCAATATGTGCCGTTCCAGGTACTAAATAGATGGAACACACAGACACACACACACACACACGCATACACACACAGAATTGCGCTTCATACCCCTTCACCCCTTTCACACACACACCCAGGTGCAGAATAGGGAGGTAAATTTCTTTATAATCATTAAAACATGACATGCTCGCACACACACACCTTGGCACTCCATAGCCCTCTGGCAGAATCTCAGAATTAACTCTCTCTTCTAGCTTTTATGTTTCACTTATTTTTGTGTTTCTTATACCAGAAGTTACCACCCAATATTTTTTTTTAAAAACGGCTTCAGAGAAAATGTTGCTAGATGTTGTGTTGCTATCTACGGGAATCCCTGCTCTGCCTGGTGCTGTGTTCTCTGACCCATTCATCCTGTCTTCTCTGGTGTGTTTCCTCTAATCTAGATGTTCCACAGTGAGGACTATGAGCTGCTGTAGCTTCAGCTTAACTGCTGTCTCTACTGTTGACGGCCGATCGATGAAGCCAACTGACCTCCGCAAACTGGTTTAGAATCACTTAATCCGTCTCCGTTTATCCATATATTTGATCAACATTTCTTCTTGGTTATAATCCAGCCAATAAATATTTATGTTAGATTGTATGCTGATATGGAATCAGTTACGTGGCTTTCATCGAAAGTCCAGTCTGATTGTAGAGTGCGTGAAAAAGGAGTTGGAGTCAGTTTCACTCTTTCTCTTCTGAGGAATTTTTCCACCCATATGCTCACACCCCTCATGTACACTACCGTTCAAAAGTTTGTGGTCACTTAGACATTTCCTTGTTTTTGAAAGAAAAGCAACAAAAAAAATGTCCATTAAAATAACATCAAATTGATCAGAAATACAGTGTAGACATTGTTAATGTTGTAAATGACTATTGTAGCTGGAAATGGCTTATTTTTTATGGAATATCTACATAGGCATACAGAGGCCCATTATCAGCAACCACCACTCCTGTGTTCCAATGGTACGCAGGGTTAGCTAATCCAAGTTTATCATTTTAAAAGGCTAATTGATCATTAGAAAACTATTTTGCAATTGTGTTAGCACAGCTGAAAACTGTTGTGCTGATAAAAAGTAGCAATAAAACTGGCCTTTAGACCAGTTGAGTATCTGGAGCGTCAGCATTTGTGGGTTTGATTATAGGCTCAAAATGGCCAAAGACCTTTCTTCTGAAACTCGTCAGTCTATTATCGTTCTGAGAACTGAAGGCTATTCCATGCGAGAAATTGCCAAGAAACTGAAGATCTGGTACAACGCTGTGTACTACTCCCTTCACCGAACAGCGCAAACTGGCTCTAACCAGAATAGAAAGAGGAGTGGGAGGCCCTGGTGCCCAACTGAGCAAGAGGACAAGTACATTAGAGTGTCTAGTTTGAGAAACAGATGCCTCACAAGTCCTCAACTGGCAGCTTCATTAAATAGTACCCGCAAAACACCAGTCTCAACGTCAACAGTAAAGAGGCGACTCCGCGATCCCAGCCTTGTTAAATGTTAAATGTTGAGGGGCGGTAGGTTGCCTAGTGATTAGAGCGTTGGGCCAGTAACTGAAAGGTTGCTAGATCGAATCCTCGAGCTGACTAGGTAAAAATATGTCGTTCTGTCCCTGAACAAGGCAGTTAACTTGTAAAATAATTTGTTCTTAACTGACTTGCCTAGTTAAATAAAAAAAATGTCTACACTGTATTTCTGATCAATTTGATGTTATTTTAAATGGACATAATTTTCTTTCAAAAACAAGGAGATTTCTAAGTGACCCTAAACTTTTGAACGTTAGTGTACGTTATTTGAGTGACGAGGTCATGACGATCATTATAGTCCGCAACAAAAGTGCGTCTTTAGCCGATCAACCCAATCGGATTAACAGGATCAGATTACACAGAGCCTATCACACAGATTTACACCAACATGGAATGTAGACAGTCCATGAAATAACTGTCTGGAGCATGATATATAGAAAAAGGTTTGACCAGTCTGCATAAGCAGACTGGTACAGTAGCCTCTTGACATCTAGGATAATGTAAATCTCTGATGACACCATGTTTCCTAGTGCACTACTTTTTTGTCATATGTGCTATTTGAGAAGAAGTCTATAAATTGCATTGGTCTTCGTCAGCCTCCTGTAACACTCTCTCCTTAGCAAACTTGTTTATGTCACACTTGTGATGATGAAATCATCAGAGAATAACCCTTGAGTATACAGTATATGTCCTAGATGTTTTTCTCATGAATTAGTGTGTGTGTGTGTGTGTGTGTGTGTGTGTGTGTGTGTGTGTGTGTGTGTGTGTCCTAAATCTGTCTATGCTGACACCATGCTGAGTTCCATGCACGTCCATAATCCTAAGAGAGAATCTCTTAAAAGGGTCTGTGCCCGCCTCGGGGGGGCAGAGCACACCACCTCTCATCACCAGGATCTATTTCCTCCATCTATCTATCCAACCTTCCAGCTAGAAATAGCTCCTCTCGTAGAAGGGATAGTGCTTTCTCTTTCCTCTCTCAAAATACCAGAGAGGATAAAGACACAAACTCCTGTAGAGACACAGAGACAAACAGAAACACACACACCCCAACAGCCGTCGCCATGAACGGCACAGAGGGCCCAAACTTCTACGTGCCCATGTCTAACAAGACAGGGGTGGTGAGGAGCCCCTTTGAGCACCCTCAGTACTACCTAGCTTCACCCTGGAAGTACTCGCTCCTCGCTGCCTACATGATCTTTCTCATCATCACAGCCTTCCCCGTCAACTTCCTTACGCTCTATGTCACGGTGCAGCACAAGAAGCTACGGACCCCCTTGAACTACATCCTGTTGAATCTGGCTGTGGCTGACCTCTTCATGGTGGTGGGGGGCTTCACCGTGACTCTCGCAACAGCCCTACAGGGCTACTTCTTCCTAGGGGTCACCGGCTGTAACGTTGAAGGATTCTTTGCCACTATGGGAGGTAAGTCATGGTGGAGCCTTAGGGTAGGTAGGAGTTGTCGCAGGCTACAGGATAAGATACGTTCGTTCCCATAATGGTTATGGTTAGGCTATGGGGAATTTGATTTTAGATCTGTGGTTAAGAGGAACTTTTACCTAAAGGGGTGCCCAACTTTTTCAGGTGCAACCTCAATGTACCTTGAACTCAATGAGTTTAATGTAAGGAGATACAGATTCTTATTCCCATATCAAGAACACTAGGGTTAAGTGCCTTGCTCCACTAGGCTACCTGCCGCCGTATAATATGTATATTTGCACCACTTTTACACACCTGTGTTCTGTGACTGGAGGGATGGGGGTAAGGTATTTAATAACTGCAGATGTATAGACCTTATATAATGAATACATTAAGCTTTGTGTTGAAGTAGGATCTACAGTAGTTATGAGATCATATAAATGTATGAAAACGTATATTTGGCAATATTCTTGGAACTCACTCACTGTACACTGTGTACTTTTAGATACAGTAGCCTGTGTTGGAACTTACTCACTGTACCCTGTGTACTTTTAGATACAGTAGCCTGTGTTGGAACTCACTCACTGTACCCTGTGTACTTTTAGATACAGTAGCCTGTGTTGGAACTCACTCACTGTACCCTGTGTACTTTTAGATACCGTAGCCTGTGTTGGAACTCACTCACTGTACCCTGTGTACTTTTAGATACAGTAGCCTGTGTTCATTGTTAAGTTTTCTGCCTGTGTCCAATATTCCTTAACTGTCTGAATACTTTCTGCACATGAGCATTTATACTGTGTATGTCTCTCTAACTTGCTGTGTCTCTCTCAGGGGAGATCGCCCTTTGGTCTCTGGTGGTATTGGCCATCGAGCGCTATATCGTGGTGTGTAAACCAATGTCCAACTTCCGCTTCAATGAGAGGCACGCCATTGTGGGCGTGGCCGTCACCTGGATCATGTCTCTCACCTGTGCTCTACCTCCATTGTGTGGCTGGTCCAGGTAGGTCACCCTCCAAATAGCATCTCCTACTAGTCTTACCTTAAATGTCACCTTAAGAACAGGGAATGGGCTGATGGCTGGTAGACCTCAGGGGCAATACTTCTGTATATTACATTTTCAAACAAAAATATGAGGGGAATGTTTGTAGGTACATCCCAGAGGGCATGCAGTGTTCCTGTGGGATTGACTACTACACCCCGACGCCTGAGCTGGGAAACACCTCCTTTGTCATCTACATGTTCACCCTCCACTTCTCCATCCCTCTGGTCATCATCGGCTTCTGCTACGGCCGTCTGCTCTGCACCGTCCGCGCGGTACGACCACACACGCGGTCACTGAGTACCGGTAAACACACAGGACTAATATATCTCCAGTTAGGGCTCATATCAAAGCACTCTGTGTGTGTCTGTCCATTCAGGCGGCAGCCCTGCAGCAGGAGTCCGAGACCACTCAGAGGGCAGAGAAGGAAGTGACCCGTATGGTGATCGTCATGGTCATCTCGTATCTGGTGTGCTGGCTGCCCTATGCCACCGTGGCCTGGTACATCTTTGCCAATCAGGGCACCAACTTTGGCCCTGTCATGATGACCATCCCAGCCTTCTTTGCCAAGAGTGCTGCCCTCTACAACCCAATAATCTATATTCTACTCAACAGACAGGTAAACCCAAGCAGAGTGTGTGTGTGTGTGTGTGTATGTCTACATAAAGCGGACATAGATAGACGTGTGTGAAAAACCTCCCCCTCCTCCCTTCTCCAGTTCAGGAACTGCATGTTGACCATAGTGTGTTGCGGGAAGAACCCATTCGGTGAGGAGGAGACCTCCACCGCCTCCTCCAAAACACAGGCCTCCTCCATCTCCGCCAGCCAGGTGGCTCCTGCCTGACCTACGACCCATAAACCCTGACTCCTTACCTGTCCCAGCCCATCTGTGGACCCACCGCCAAGCAGCAGCCTCCGATAGGCCAATGTTCCTCGATTTACCTCTGTCTGCACTGCAGGGGTGTGCCTGCTGTACCTGTACATATATCCCTCATTGTGACCTAAGCATAACAAACCAAGAAACAGTGCTTAGTTGGCTTCATCAATCGTTTACTGGAGTTGGTAGAAGTTGCCTCAAACCACTGATAAAGAGTCAGATTATTTTACTCCCCTTTTACATTTACATTTAAGTCATTTAGCAGACGCTCTTATCCAGAGCGACTTACAAATTGGTGCATTCACCTTTTAATTAAAGGTTATGGTTAGGAATAGGGGTTGCATTGTCTGATACTAGGTCTGTGGTTAGGGCATCTTGACTTCTACCTCAAGCACTTTTAGCAGCGCCACTGGGTGTCGTTTTGGTGGCTGTCCAACTAAACACGTTCCATGGGCTCCCCTCCCATTAAAACACATACAATCATTTAGTGTTGAAGTGAAAACTTCAAAATGCCACAATATAAAAAACATATGGCAACTTTTGTTTACATAATTATTCAGCTTATGCCCCTTAAATACGCTTTAAAGTATCTATTTGTTAAATTAATACTTAGGGTAAAATACGTTTTAAATTTGTTTAGATTGTGCCTACCATAAAGCGTTGAGGAGAGCTCTCCCCTGGTTTCTGTGTCTTTCCCATGATGAGGCTGAAAACGGGTTAGTTCTTAACACTTGGCTCCGAAAAGGTAATGAATCTAAACAAATGGACCTGCATAGAACCTCTGCAGAAAGAAGACACCTCCTGAGAGTGTGTGTGTGTGCATGAGTGTGTGCATGCGTGTATGTTTAAAAGCTCTGGAGACAGAACTAGTGTTAAAAATGTAAAGATTAGGCTGTTGTACGTGACGTGGAAATAAAGTTGTTAAATGTCTTGGAATAAAAATGACGATAAAAATAATGAGACCTTTCTATTTCATAGCTGTTTCTTTCATAAGGGAGCATTTACAGTACTAGCCTTCTAGAAAATGTCCAGATGCCCATTGGGTTGTTGGGTGGTATGCACAACCAATCAAGACAGCACAAACAAAACACCTCTGCCCTGTGGTTTACGAATGTCACTTTGCTGAACTTTTCTCTGTTTACATAGGACTAGGGCCTCGATTCAGTCAGCTCAAGCATTAACTGGCGATAGCAGACACCCGCATAGCAGATGTTCTGGCAACATCAGAGGTGAAACTGCTAGAGCTGTCAAATCGGTGAGCAGCTGCTCTTGCGATCGTTGTCATGGAAGCCAAAGCGTTAGAATTTCAGAATGAGAAAATGTAGGCTATATAGAAATAATTATGCTCAAATGTATAAATCATCCAATGAACTCATGAGCGTTTCTATCATCCTAATCCAGGTGTAGATTATATCTCACATTCCGGTGTTCAAACTTGTAAATAAGGCTGCATGGGATTTTTGTTAATGCAACTACGTGCAGCCAATGGAAATGTCCGCTTTAGGTATAATTCCGGGAGCTACTTGTGGATTTGACAGCTCTAACTCAGTTCCGATACCGCCATAACAACCGCTATGCGGATGTTGGCTAAAGCGGATTTGATTGAATCGAGCCATTGTTATTGATGAAAACAGGAATTTAAATATTATTACGAAACTGAAATTTCATAACATTTATACTATATTATAGCATAATAGCATTTATTTTCACAATCTCTGACAAGACCCAAGTCATTTTGGCATCACAAGTACAGTCATGTCAAACAGTTAACTGAAGGTCATAGTTTCACTCTAAATTTCCCTCTTGGTCATCAATCTTCGTTCTCAGTCACTTCCAAAACAGATCAACCTGTCTTCACATGAACACATCCAATGTAATTATATAGAGTCTAGTCTCTTTGCAAGCAGGTCTGGCACATGAAACGTCACCTAAATAAATCATCTAATTATACTCTCTACTCCTCCATAACCCATCACCAACTTGCAAAGCACATTGGGACTTGTAGTTCAAAGCACCGGTGGAGTTCTTTGCCCATTCCACCAATCAAACCTGAGAACAGTGCAGGTTATAAGAAGATGGGAGGAGTTTCTCATTCACATATCATTGAACAGGCCACTCAGAAAGCATTATAACTCAGCTATAAATATTGCTATGGACATTTATCATACAGTACAGTGCATCATTGGCTCGTCCCCCGAGAAAAAGGGGGTCAGTGCGTAAGATGGTTGCCGGGGATCCAGGTCCCAGAGGCGGTGACGTCATCCAGAATAAGGTCCATCTCCAAGTGCCTCCTCTAACTCCACTATGCTTCAGGTCAAAGCAGTGTGAAACCAGAGTGAGATTTAAGCCAGGTGTGAATAAGCAGGAAACCAGCTTGGGGTTATATCCATGTGTGAATAGAAGAGTCAACACAGCCAAAGAGAGGATCCAGAGATTCTATATTTGATATAAGGGACGTGGGTATCAATTCCTCAGTATCTAAAGCAATTGCTCAATACAAGGTACATTTCTTAGGACATTTCTTAATCCATGGTACAGTGCTCCCAATGAGGTTTCTGAGGCAGTCTTGGGTTAGGGGTGGTACAGTAAAGCTCAAGCTGACATCTCTTCCAGTCTTAAAGCAAAATCTTTCTTAACTTCTTATGGCTGGGGGCAGTATTGAGTAGCTTGGATGAATAAGGTGCCCAGAGTAAACTGGCTGTTACCCAGAAGTTAAGATATGCATATTATTAGTATTTTCGGATAGAAAACCCTCTGAAGTTTCTAAAACTGTTTGATGTCTGTGAGTATAACAGAACTCATATGGCAGGCAAAAACCTGAGAAAAAATCCAACCAGGAAGTGGGAAATGCATATCCAATATACAGTGCCTATGGGGTCATATTGCCCTTCCTAAAGCTTCCACTAGATGTCAACAGTCTTTAGAACCTTGTTTCAGGCCTCTACTGTGAAGGATGAGGGGATGAGAGCTGTTTCAACCAGGTGTCTGGCAGAGTGCCATGAGCTCACGTTCCTTTTTGTTGCTAAAGACAAAGGAATTTTCCAGTTGAAACATTATTGAAGATTTATGTTAAAAACATCCTAAAGATTGATTATATACATCGTTTGACATGTTTCTAGGAACTGTAATGTAATTTTTTTAGTTTTCGTCTGGTCTGCGCGTCATGAATTTGGATTTTTGAACTAAACGCGCAAACAAAAATAAGGAGGTATTTGGACATAAATGGACTTTATCGAACAAAACAAACATTTATTGTGGAACTGGGATTCCTGGGAGTGCATTCTGATGAAGATCATCAAAGGTAAGTGAATATTTATAATGCTATTTCTGACTTCTGTTGACTCCACAATATGGCGGGTACCTGTATGGCTTGTTTGTGTCTGAGCGCCGTACTCAGATTATTGCATGGTGTGCTTTTTCCGTAATTTAAAAAAAAAATCTGACACAGCAGCTGCATTAAGGAGAAGTTTATCTAAAGTTCCATGCAAAACACTTGTATCTTTTATCAATGTGTATTATGAGTATTTCTGTAAATTGATGTGACTCTCTGCAAAATCACTGGATGTTTTGGAAGCAAAACATTACTGAACATAACGCGTCAATGTAAACTGCGATTTTTGGATATAAATATGAACTTTATCGAACAAAACATACATGTATTGTGTAACATGAAGTCCTATGAGTGTCATCTGATGAAGATCAAAGGTTAGTGATTCATTTTATCTCTATTCCTACTTTTTGTGACTCCTCTCTTTGGCTGGAAAAATGGCTGTGTTTTTCTGTGACTAGGTACTGACCTAACATAATCAGATGGTGTGCTTTCGTCGTAAAGCCTTTTTGAAATCGGACACCGTGGTGGGATTAACAACAAGTTAAATACTTGTATGTTTGAGAAATTTTAATTATGAGATTTCTGTTGTTTGAATTTGGCGCCCTGCACTTTCACTGGCTGTTGTCAAGTCGATCCCGTTAACGGGATCTCAGCCGATCTCAGCCGTAAGAAGTTAAAGCAAAGAGTTATTTTCTGTCTTCGGGCTCTATAAAGAGATGGGATATGTGGAGGGTAGACAGACAGGGGGTTTCCTAGGTCCTTGGATCCCGGGTAGGGTGGAGGCAGCCAGGAGGAATAGGCTGGAATCTGGGTGGCGGGAGACTCAGGCCTCACTGCTGCACTCATAGATGTTGTCCTCCACCAGAGCAATGACCTGCTCAAACTTGTGGTGCAGCTGAGTACGCTTCGCTGTGGGGTTGGACTCGAGAGCACTCACCACCTGACAGCAAGGGGGATGAGAGAGAGGGAGAAGGAGAGCGAGAAAGAAACAGTTCAGACAATGGCCAAGTGAGCAACCTTACAAAACGTATTTACCCACAGTTAGAGAATGAGAGAGAGATAGAGAAATAGAGAGACTCATTTCAGTAACCCTCAAGTGTTCATGCATTCTACAGCACAAGACAGAAACTCAACCACCTGCCGAGACAGAGAAAGAGTACTTCAGCAGTTCTTCAGCCTCCATGCATGACTCTCTCCTCACAAGAGCCTTTCCTGTTCACATACTATTTACAAAACCCATGTCTGTGCTGCCTTTCATGTCTGCTAGTTGTCATGCGTTCAGTGGGTGTGACTGGAAGCATGTGCCCAGTGAGAGGGCTGAGTGCGAGAATGTGTAATTCTGAAGTGATTCATAGAGAGTCCCAGAGAAACCTCTGAGTGCCAGGGCTTGGTTGCATAAAACATTTGAAGTGTTAGAGGGCACTTTGGTCACTCCACTGCAGGAAAGTGTTTTTAAGGGGGAAATGTGCAACTGGCTTAAAGTTAAGGAAATTAATTTAAGATGTTTTATGCAACCGGGCCCTGGTGTCTGCTGGTACAGGAGAATGGCAGTGAACAGCAGTTAAACACAGCAGTTAAATACATGAAGAGGGCCCTCAGACATTATGATGAGGGCCCACAGACATCATCACTGTCTGAATCATTCCACGGAACAGTAGGTGTGTGTGTGTGCGCGCGCGCGTGTGTATTTCGGGTCTGGGTGAAAGAGGGTGTGTGGGATTGTGAAGAGGCCGTTAGATCTTTAAAGAAGCATGTGATCGCCTGTACTAATGCTTCATGCCCTGATACTCATCTCTCTCTTTCTCTCTGAAACTCTAAACTCCATGTGGAATATAGACTGTGATAAGGCTAGAGATAGGGCCAGTTTAAACGTGTCAAACAGCTCATCCAGGTCAGAGGTAGTGGGAGAGAGAGCTGATCTTACCTGGTTTCTGTATTTCTTGGCGTATTTGTAGATCTCCGTCAAGGCCAGGTTGGTATTGAACTCGTTTCTGTATTTCTGTAACAGAGTAAGCGTATCGTTCCGATATACAGTCAAAAGTTTGTATACACCTACTCATTCAAGGGTTTTCATTTATTTTGACTATTTTCTACATTGTAGAATAGTAGTGAAGACATAAAAACTATGAAATACCACACATGGAATCAGGTAGTAACCAAAAAAGTGTTAAACAAATCAAAATATATTTTATATTTGAGATTCTACAAATAGCCACCCTTTGCCTTGTTGACAGCTTTGCACACTCTTAGCATTCTCTCAACCAACTTCAAGAGGGAGGTACCTGGAATGAGTTTCAATTAACAGGTGTATCTTGTTAAAAGTTGATTTGCCAAAAAATGTCCTTCTTAATGCGTTTGAACCAATCAACTGTATTGTGACAAGGTAGGGGTGGTATACAGAAGATAGCCCTATTTGGTAAAAGACCAAGTCCATATTATGGCAAGAACAGCTCAAATAAGCAAAGAGAAATAATAGTCCATCATTACTTTAAGACATAAAGTTCAGTCAATAGGGAACATTTCAATAACTTTGAAAGTTTCTTCAAGTGCAGTCGCAAAAACCATCAAGCGCTATGATGAAACTGGCTCTCATGAGGACCGCCACAGGAAAGGAAGACCCAGAGTTTCCTCTGCTGCAGAGGATAAGTTCATTAGAGTTAACTGCACTTCAGATTGCAGCCCAAATAAATGCTACAGAGTTCAAGTAACAGACACATCTCAACATCAACTGTTCAGAGGAGACTGTGTGGCCAGGCCTTCATGGTCGAATTGCTGCAAAGAAACCACTACTAAAGGACACCAATAAGAAGAAGAGACTTGCTTGGGCCAAGAAACACGAGCAATGGACATTAGACCAGCGGAAAGCTGTCCTTTGGTCTGATGAGTCCAAATTTGAGATGTTTTGGTTCCAACCGCCGTGTCTTTGTGAGACGCAGAGTAGGTGAACAGATGATCTCCGCATGTGTGATTACCACCGTGAAGCATGGAGGAGGAGGTGTGATGGTGTGGGGGTGCGTTGCTGGTGACACTGTGATTTATTTAGAATTCAAGGCACACCTTAACTAGCATTGCTTATACAGCATTCTGCAGCGATACACCATCCCATCTGGTTTGCGCTTAGTGGGACTATCATTTGTTTTTCAACAGGACAATGACCCAAAACACACCTCTAGACTGTGTAAGGGCTATTTGAGAAGGAGGAGAATGGAGAGTGATGGAGGGCTGTATCAGATGACCTCGCCACCACAATCACCTGACCTCAACCCAATTAAGATGGTTTTGGATGAGTTGGACCGCAGAGAAGAAAAAGCAGCCAACAAGTGCTCAGCATTTGTGGGAACTCCTTCAAGACTGTTGGAAAAGCATTCCTCATGAAGCTGGTTGAGAGAATGCCAAGAGTGTGCAAAGCTATCGAGGCAAAGTGTGGCTACTTTGAAGAATCAAAATATATTTCATATTGGAGATTTGTTTAACACTTTCTTGGTTACTACATGATTCCATATGTGTTATTTCATGGTTTTGATGTCTTCACCTTTATTCTACAATGTAGAACATAGTAAAGATAAAGAAAAACCCTTGAAAGAGTAGGTGTGTCCAAACTTTTGACTGGTACTGTAAATCCGTCAAACAAAAGAATCTCAAAAAGTAATACATCAATTAACAGTTTAGCACCGTTGAATGCAGTGACAGTCTGCCACCAAGGCTAACAAATTACAATCAATCATATATTGATCTGTCACCCCTCGCTCTCTCACCCGTGACTCCTCGGCCAAGTGGGCGTTCATCTCCTGCTCGCTCAGTGGCGCCATCTCCTGGATCTGCTTGTAGTAGCACTGCACCCTCTTCTTGTACTCTGGGATCTCCTTGGCATACAGCAGCTTGTTGGTGGGAGAGTCCTGAAACAAGAGACACCGTCCTACTTAGTCAAAGTAACCTCTTTGGATCTTTTAGTAAATCAACCAAACTAGTTCTGTCCTTTACCACTCTCCTGACCACGACCAGTATGTAATATAACCCCTGCCTGGGTTTGGTTGTCAGATTGTTTTCAGTATGACAGTGCTCAGTCCAGTGTATGGTGAGCGTGGTCTATGGTCAGTGAGTTGTTAATGAGACTGTGGGCTGCATGGTCTGTGGTCATAATGTAGTTGGTCTATGGATTGATCTACGGTCCATGGGCATAGCGAGCGGTTGGTGTTAGCAGTGTGTGAGTAGGTCAGCACCTCCTTGTGCCGAGACAAAGGAGGGAGGGCCCAGAGTTTCCTCTCCTCACAATAGGGAAGCTAAACAAACCATACCCACAGCCACAGAGAACCAGGCCAGACATAACAACCCTTCCTTCTACTTACATCTGCTACTTCTCCAAGTTGCTGACAGCATTTACAATGGTACTGAAAGCATTACTCAATCACTAAGGTACACATACAAGGTATTGGGTTGAGCATACAGATATGTATTTGCGTGTGTGTGTGTGTGTGGTATCGGAGCTAGGAAGACTCCAGCCACTGCCCCTCCTCCTGATAGGGATCCCTCTCTTCCTGTCCACAAGGTCATTTCATTTCCTGTGGTTCCTCCATCTGCCTGACGACCCCCCTTGACCCCTAATAACCGCCCACCCCCTCTCCATCCCTACTGTCTGTCTGCAGGCCACCAGATAAGGTTTTCATTGCAGCAGCATCTTTTCCAAGCCCTCTCTCACCCCTGCAGAGCGATTGCTAATCCAGACCTCTTACTGACCTGTCCTCTGACCGCTACACACGTGCGCATGCACACTTGTGTATTATACTTGTGAGGACTTTTTGGGGTCCTATTTACCCTAAACCTGACCCTAAGCCAGGGTTTCTCAAACTCGGTCCTTTTGGTTTTTGCCCTAGCATTACACAACGGATTCAAATAATCAACTAATTATCAAACTTTGGTCATTTGAGTCAGCTGTGTAGTGTTAGGGGGGGAAAAAAACTAAACGTGCACACCTTGGGTCCCGAGGACCGAGTTTGGGAAACGCTGCCCTAACCCTAGTTCTGAACCTTACCCTTAAGCCTAAAATAGTCTTTTTCCTTTTTAGGACTGGCCAAATGTCTGAATTCTCCTCCTTCTTGATGAGCATCGGGATGTGAGCATCTGGGTTGTATGTGTGTTTCTTTGTTTGTGTGTGTTTCACATGCCTGAGGTGCTTGCATTGGCTCTTTGGCAATGAACAAGTGGAATAGATCAGCATTGTTTTGACAAATATCTCCAGGGAGGAAGTCGGTCAGAGAGACAGGAAGCAGTGTGTATGCTAGGGGTCACAACGTCTGAGGGATGAGACTGATTCGCGGGGAGCGAGGGCACTGAAAGGCACACACACACACACACACACACACACACACACACACACACATACACGATTCCTGGTGCTCATGACCTTGGTTGAGCAGACTGGGCTGAAATAACATGAGGAGAGGTAGACAGAGCTGATGGACTGACTGGAGAAAGGAGGGGAGGGAGGTTGGCAGGGACTGGGGAGGAAACTGGGGATTTCTGCACTTGTCTTTTCCTACTACCACTGACTTTGCTGATAACTATTTTGTTGAGGGAAAATGTACTTGTTAAGACAGTGATATGTGATTGTCTCACCTAGCTGTCTGAAGATGAATTCAATAATTGTAAGTTACTCTGGATAAGAGCGTCTGCTGTCATGAATGTAATTTTTTGTTCTGTGTGTAAGAGTATATGCTGTAGGTACAGCAGTCTTGTGTATTTGTATCAGGGCCGGCTCTAGCCTTTTGGGTACCCTAAGTGAGATTTGGGTAACCAAAATTGTGGTCTGCCTCTTGACAGTGGAGAGAGAAATGTTCATTTAAAAATGAAATATCCAGCAATTCTACACATTATGCCAAGAAGACGTAGAGAAAATCTTGCAGTTTTAAAGGACGTTTCCTGCAGTTTTACACATTTTGCCATGGAGCGAAGTGAACATTTTGCAATGTTATAAGAAATATCATGTAATTCTACTTATTTCGCCATGAGGCAGAGGTAGATTTTTGCAGTTTTAAAGCACATTTCCTGCAATTCTACACATTTTGCCATGACATGTGTGCCCGGTCGGTATTCGGCCATGATCACTACAAGTTTAGATAACTGGCTAGACTAACTTACAATCTAAAAGTTGTTAGCTGACATGGCTAATTGAGTGACTGTCAAAAAAATAGAAAATCTGCTGATACACAACCAAATTTCCAATTTACACCTTGTATAGTCTACTATTATAACTCTCAACAGTGGGGGGGGGGGGGGGGGGGGGCGTACCGGCCGGGGGCCCTAAGCGACCGCTTATGTCGGCCCTGATGTGTAACCATGTCTATGAGTGTGTGTTTACCTAGCAGTGAATATGTGTATGTGTGTATGCATGTTTATGTGTACTGTATTACATGTGTAGGTGTACCATAAAAGTGGGTGCGATGCATGTGTCAAGTGTTTTTGTGTCTCACCTTGCCCAGCTGCAGGTCTGAAATGGAGCAGGCGTCTATGAAGGCCTGGGCGATGACAGACAGACATGCATCCATGTGATCTGTCTTATCAATGTCAAACACAAACTGAGGGTTCTTCAGGATGTTCACCCAGAAACGCAAAGGTAAACTAAGGAGATGGGAAAACGTTCTGTGAGCTCCAGAAAACATTTAGCATTAGAGGTACATCATGCTACGTGGATGAGTAGATGATCAGATGTATCACGTTCCCCTACCTGTTGGTCTTCCAGATGTGCAGGGTGTCGGGGTCGGTGATGCCCCTCTTGTCCGCCTGCTCCTCCAGGAAGTCAAAGAAGTATTTGATGGCCAGTGGGGGACGCTCTGCGGGAATACTGAGGATGGCCTGGAAAAGGTCGTCCAGGAACTTCTGCAATGTTCCCTACGGAATCACAACACAGATGGGATCAGACACAGAACCAGAAGTGGGATCAAGATGGATCGTTTGGAATTCCAGGATGATATCACTGTAAATAGAACTGATAATGGAATGATTCATAATGATAAAGGAATGATGCCTCTGGTTTAGCCAACTACTCTGTGATTGTCGTGCCAAACTGTTTAGGCTCACGATTGGACACGATAAGGAGTTGGCTAGCTGAAGCAGTAACAGACCCAAACTAGGCTGGGCACTGCTTTCTCTCACAGAATTGTAGAATGCAAACCGTTCCAAGATGGCTGCCATGTATTTTTTATTTTCTTACCTTGGTGGAGAGGAGGCGTGTCAGGTAGATCTCAGGGAGGACCTTCTTACGGTGACTCTGTCTGTGGGACCTCTTATTCTCAAACAGCTCATCATGAGGCAGGACCTAGATGGGCAGGGGGCAGAGATTAGAGGTTAGAGGTCAGGGTACAAAAACATCCAATCAGCACGATGGGAAATGACCTCATTCTAAATGGGAATCTACTGTACTACGGAGGTGTGACTAACATTTGATAGGGAGATTAAATGAAAAAAAAAACGTGTTCCATTTCAAAAGGTTTCTCTTATTCCTGCTTCATGAATACGACCCAAAAATCACAGTGGGGATTTATGAGGTATGACTGACATGATGTCACTTTATGAAATACTGCAAGTTGTAAAATTCTGGGATTTTCTCTTATGCAGTATCATGTGTAACATGCTCCTACAGGTCTTAGCTAGGACAGGGGTATGGAGCTGGGGTAGAAAGATACGCGTTTATCCTCTACTGAGCCTGTCAACAAACTCCAGTCCAGGCCAGCACACCATAATATTTAAATCCTACAACAAAAAAACTGCACACGAAAAATGACTGAAGCAAGAACTCATGTCAAACCCAAAGTCATATCTGAGTTTTTTTTCCAATGGCTAATGTGGTATTAGCGCTGTCATGTCCTTCCTCCAGCTTTCCTACATGCACACTCAAACTCTGATGAAAGTATGTAGTCAGTTGTATTGCTCAGGCTTTCACTGTGTCTGTCTGAGTTCAATTGAGCTCTCTCTGAGACCAACGGGGCTGATGACAGAAGGAACGGGGTCAATAGAGGTGAATGAGAAAGCTCTCAGTCCGTGTGTGTGTGTGTGTGAGTGAGTGTGTCTGTACTTACCAAATGGATGTATTTCTCTGTGTCCAAGTCTTTGGCTGCAGAGGGAGAGAAATAAAAACAGAACAAAACAATCAGAAATCAGAGGAGAGAGAGAAATCAGAGGAGAAAGAGAAATCAGAGGAGAGAGAGAGAGAAATCAGAGGCGAGAGAGAGAGAAATCAGAGGAGAAAGAGAAATCAGAGGAGAGAGAGAGAAATCAGAGGAGAGAGAGAGAAATCAGAGGAGAGAGAGAGAAATCAGAGAGAGAGAGAGAAATCAGAGGAGAGAGAGAGAAATCAGAGGAGAGAGAGAGAAATCAGAGAGAGAGAGAGAAATCAGAGAGAGAGAGAGAAATCAGAGGAGAGAGAGAGAAATCAGAGGAGAGAGAGAAATCAGAGAGAGAGAGAGAAATCAGAGAGATAGAGAGAGAAATCAGAGGAGAGAGAGAGAAATCAGAGGAGAGAGAGAGAAATCAGAGGAGAGAGAAATCAGAGAGAGAAAGAGCGAGAAATCAGAGGAGAAAGAGAAATCAGAGGAGAAAGAGAAATCAGAGGAGAGAGAGAGAAATCAGAGGAGAGAGAAATCAGAGGAGAGAGAAATCAGAGGAGAGAGAGAGAAATCAGAGGAGAGAGAGAAATCAGAGAGAGAGAGAAATCAGAGGAGAAAGAGAAATCAGAGAGAGAGAGAGAAATCAGAGGAGAAAGAGAAATCAGAGAGAGAGAGGCAGTTTGAAAAAAAGAAGATTGGAGGAGGGAGGTGAGTGCTAGACAGTAAAAAAGGAAGAGAGTCAGGGGTTTATGGGAAAAGAGAGAGTGTATGTAAGAGCCAACGATTCAGGTGGATTGGGAGCTGAGTGAAAAAAGAAAGATTATGAGTGAAAGAATGAGAGGGAGAAAAGCTGAAGAGAGACAGACAGAGTTTGTGATTGGTGCTGGAGCCAGTCTAATGAGTTTACAAAGCTCAGGCACGCATGTGTGCGCACACACACACACACACACACACAAACAAACACACACACCACAGCCCCATGGTGACTGTGCTCTCATTACTCCAGGCCTAGCTTTGGCAAGCAGACAGGTTTAGGCCCCGGTCCTAGTCCAGACCCTCTGAGGTGATCACAGAAAGGGGTAAATGTGTTTTACATTAGCCAGGGTTTACTTCACATCCATTTAGCCTGTTTCTGGCCCAATATGACTGAGAGGAGAGGCCCTAATCATTAGCGTGGACAGAGCGGGTCTGTCAGAACTAAGATCTGTTCTGGGTGAGGTTAGCAGACCCTCCCAAATGCTGACGTCACAGTAGAGAATCATCTGGTACAGGGAACACTCCACCTCCTGTTTCATCTGGGGCTAGATATCTGTTCATGCTTATGGCTACTGGACATCAACCATGCTGTAGAAAGGTCTAATATGTATGTATGGTTGGCCCTGTCCGGTCTCAGCCTCCAGTAATTATGCTGCAATAGTTTATGTGTCGGAGGGCTAGGGTCAGTCTGTTATATCTGGAGTATTTTTTATCCGGTGTCCTGTGTGAATTTAATGCTCCCTTTAATTCTCTCTCTCTCTGATGACCTGAGCCCCAGTCCACCTGGTCGTGCTGCTGCTCCAGTTTCAACTGTTCTGCCTGCGGCTATGGAACCCTGACCTGTTCACCGGACGTGCTACCTGTCCCAGACCTGCTGTTTTCGACTCTCTCGCTCTACCGCACCTGCTGTCTCTAATTCTGAATGATCGACTATGAAAAGCCAACTGACATTTACTCCTGAGGTATCGACCTGTTGCACCCTCGACAACTACTGTGATTATTATTATTTGACCCTGCTGGTCATCTATGAACGTTTGAACATCTTGGCCATGTACTGTTAGAATCTCCACCCGGCACAGACAGAAGAGGACTGGCCACCCCTCAGAGCCTGGTTCCTCTCTAGGTTTCTTCCTAGGTTTTGGCCTTTCTAGGGAGTTTTTCCTAGCCACTGTGCTTCTATATCTGCATTGCTTGCTGTTTGGGGTTTTAGGCTGGGTTTCTGTACAGCACTGAGATATCAGCTGATGTAAGAAGGGCTTCATAAGTACATTTGATTGATTTATTGATTGATTTACTGTGTGTGTGCGTGCATCCGCGTGTGATTGATTAAGCGAGACTGCTACAGTGTGTTTTATGGCGGGAGATGTATGTATGTCGGTGGTTTGATGTGTGTGTATGTGTTTAATATGCTCAGGATAAAGTGAATGTGTGGGGTTTTACCATAATATGCTCAGGATGAAGTGAGTGTGTGTGGTTTTACCGTAATTAAGTTTGTATTTTTCTAAGCATGTAGGAGTGTGTGACAAGGTGACAGAGTGTGTGTGTGTGTGTGTGACCTACCTCTCCCCAGGGTGTTGTCTCTCTTGTCTTTCATGCTCATGGCGAACGACGCCCCCTCTGGGATCTGTGGGAGGGTTCAGAGGTCACAGGGACAGGGGTGAGAGGGGGAGCACGAGAACTGGATCATTACCCGCTGCCTCAGGGTATGTGTGTGTGTGTTCGGGTGTGTGTGTGAGTCTGAAGTGGCAGGGGGGCTGCAGGGGGGCTGGCTGGGCTCATTAAAGTCAACACGGTGAAATGGATTGAACAGCCTTGTCAGTGAACCGAGACTGTTAGTACACACTGTGCCTCACTGCCTTCACAACTCGGCACTAACTTAACAGAGCACGTAACAGCACTGGTAACAGGGCAAAGGTTATAGGTCACCGCCCGACTGTTTACACACACAAATACACTCAGACACACAGAATTACTCTGACACATTACAAACATTTTAAGACACTAGAAAATAGAAAAGACCCCCCCCCCAAAAAAAAATACACCAAGACAAACACACAAATAGCCACAGACAATGACAGATACAAACAAAAACAGAAATCACACAATAACATACTGCATGTGTATGATGACATAAACAAACACAGTCACAGAGGGCACCACACACATACTGTATTGACACCCATCTGTATGCGAACACAGATTAAACAGAATGTGGCACCCCTTGGGCAGTCAACATTTACAGCGACTCTTCACCATTCACCTCTCTGTTACTTCCACCCTTGCTGTGAGTGTGTTAATGGGGACACACCACGCACAACCTCCCGTATGCACGCACTCACGCACGCACAGGTGAGATGGTGTGTGTGTTGTGGGAGCAGAGCCTTGCCTGGTAATGCGAGACTGTGTTGAGTTTCTTCCTGCCATCCTCCATCACTGAAGTGTTATCCAGGTCCTGGAGGATCCTGCTGTTACTACCGGACGCAAACCATTCTACAGCACAGCAGAGAGGGGGGAAATAAAGGGAGAGAGGGACGAGGGAAGGGACAAAATGTTATACATTTTCAAATGCATTTGGCCATCTATTGTATAAGCGTCATGTCAGTTGAGCTACAAAGCAAGAGTTGATCAGGGCTCCCTTTCAAAAAATGTCTTCCTCAATCAATCTAAATAAAGGAAGGAGAATAAAATACAGTTCTCTCACCCAGGTCTACGTCCTCTGCCATGGGCCACTGCGAGAAGGGCAGGTTCTTATAGAAGGCATCTAGAATCTTATCCTTCACCTGGCAGATTGTGTCTGTGTTCATCACCCTCACGGCCAGAGAGTCCATCCCACAGCCCTGGAACGAGACGTTGATGTTCTGGACACACACAAAGAGAGGGAGGACATTAGAGTAGGCAGGGTAGGTCACAATTATTTAATTAGGACATTATAAACAGGATTATATAGAGGTGAATGAGTGACACATGATACATGCATACAGCAAGACTTTTAGATTTTTTATTAACCAATCAGTATATGAAACCAGCATTGCTGTGTTGTGACTGACCTGTGGCTTGGCCTCGATGTTCTCTCTGAGCAGCCACTCCTCGTTGAGGGTGTACCGGGCCTTCCCTGTGATGGCGTCTATAGAACCCTTGTTGATCTGCTGCTTGATGGCACACAGTAGCAGGAAGAAGGGCTCGCCCACTGTCTCCTGGAGAAAACATCACAGTAACATGTTAAAAACGTAACAGAACGCTTTGAGAATCGAGGGGATGATGTTTCTCAGTAAGGGGTTCAACAACATTGACAGTGGATCCTCATGATTTGATAAAAAGGTAAAAGGTAAGTCTTTTTTTATCCCTCCATCCTTCCCACACCTTGAGGTAGCTGTACATGCAGATAGACATCCAGTTGGTGAGCATCTTCTCCACCACAGACTCTGTGCGTCGCAGCATCAGCTTGGGGTTCTTGGCGGCCGAGGCGTCGATCAGGTCCACCAGCAGATCCTTCATAATGCTGGTGTAGTACTCCAGTTTACCATGGAGGGCGATAGTGAGCAAGGACGCCAGGCTACACCTGAGGAAAGAGAGACAGAAGAAAAACACCAACATGTGTGTGAGAACAGACTGCAGAGACATACCCAATTCATGCAAGAGGATTTACTCCCCGCACCTGAGAACACACAGAGTTACGTAGTCCAGAAAGGAAATACCACTTGTACATTTAACCATTTATTAGAAAAGATAACCATGCATAGTATTTGGCATGAGCAAGAGACACCAGCGCATGTGTGCGTGTGACATCCTGCATTGAGGAAGCATGTGTAGAACTGGTCAACTTCAATAGACCACATGTAAGTAGAGTGTGAATACATTTGGTGCAATGTTAGCTGACGCCATCACACTGGGGTTTCCCTGCTGAACTGGCTCCCCTTTATTTATGAGTGGTCCAAATGGACAGAGGGTGTGGACGGGGTGATTTCCATAACAAAGATCCTTTCATCTAGGAGACCAGGTAGGGGAAACATTATGGCTGCTGTGTTGCTTAGCCTGGAGAGGGAGGGAAGCGGTTTGGTCTCAGGTAACCTAATGTAGCAGGAGTCAAATAAATGCCCGAGTTCCTAAATCCAGTTTTCGGCAGAAAAGGAAGCTGGGTTGAAGATATCCCTGATATGCCCGGATTCATCAGGTTGTTGGCAACTACGCTAAGGGTGGTACTCGGGAATCTCCCAGGTCTTTGAAGAGCCTCCAGAACAGCATTGGTTTTACACTGACATGCTGATGTGTTGTATGGAGCTGTCATATTCTACACATAAACACTTTGAACTGGGAAGAGGTGGATACATAGGGTCATTAGTTAGAATCCGATTCCGACTTAGGAAATTACGCCTTTCCTACGCATTTCTCAGTAGTTGGTATTCAGACTTACCTTGTGCAGGTGTGCAACAGGCTTTGCAGGCGTGGTTCCCTTGCGCGCGCTGAATAAATGTAATTCAACCGCTGACAACCCTCCCGCTTGCTGGCCAACATTCAATAGGGTTGTCAGTACATTTATCTTCATTTTAAGCCGTCCCTTTAAATACTGTGTACCTTTAGTTTGAATTTTGGCGACAGACTAGAATACATTGAGAGAACTGGTTCAGAAAATAGGGATCAATAAAAGAAACTCATATGCATATTAGTCTCCTATTCAACACAAACTGGTAGAATATATACTCTGATCTTGTAGATTACGTAGGCACATTTTTGAGTTATGTAAAAACAGGTTTGGAGAGCCTGTAATCACAAAATATATTGATGAATAACGAAGACAGTGGTTTGATTCATCCTGAAAGTTGTCATATTCAAATTCAATCTGAAATATTTGAAGGTGGGAAAAAAAGTATACAATAAGGGTTGAACAATAGTCCTGTAAATCTACCCTGATTCTCACTAATCGCGGAACTGTTTGACAACGGTCCAGTCATTGTAAAGCGTGCACCAGGCTCCAGGTTCTTGCTATGTGTGGTCTTCCACAATGATTCAAATAGGCTACATGTACCAAATTATTGCACAACGTTAGCCTAATATGATCCACTAATGCTAGCGACCCTCGGGAACAACTACACAGACGTGGCAGAGGAAAGAAAGGTAAAACGAAATGGAATGGAATGATGCAAAATGTAAGTTAAAGTGACCGTTGGAAATGTATGTGGGTTTTACTGACGGTGACTCCCGATCGTGGCTAATATTTAACATGATACAAATTGTAAAAAAAAAAAAAAATGAAAAAAGCCTGGGCATAGGCTATAATTAAACATTCTAAAGCGCAAACATTAAATTATTAGACCGCACATTTTAAATTCTGAATAACGTCACAGCTATTTATAACCTATTTCAGTGTTGGAAAGGGGCCGCAATACATGTCATGTTGATATGATTTTCAGTTCGCTTCCATGTGGATGGTTTCACATTCGTCTCCAGGGATCGTAAGGAAAAATCATCTGAAACAACCGGTATATGCACTCCAAATGGATTACTAATTTACCTAGCTCTTATCAATAGCTCTTCTCCATTTACAAACTACAGCGCATGGAGACTGCTGTTGCTTCTATGGAAAAAAAGAAAGTTTTTTACACTTGAAACCGGCAGGTTCACTCTACCTTATTAATGGTTTCCTGGCGTGTAAAACTGGTGGAATTATGAGAGAATTAAGTCAAGGTCAGAATATCACTTATCTGTAGACACACCTCTGCCACACCTTCATTTCTTTGATCTCCACCCCCCAACGAAAAGCGGGTGAATAGCTTCATGCTTAAATTCAAGGTCGGAATACGCATACAGAGAAAAATGCATAAAAAGGGATTGACGTTCCATTTACGCATGTTTAACTTGGGTTGGAATCGGGGCCTTATGCAGTAGACAGTAACCGTGTTTTGGGCTTGAAGTGTGCATGGCTGTCATGATTTTCACGGTTACCTGTCGCGTACGGCAAAGTCCTTCTGTTGCTCCAGCGCGTGGACGAAGGTAACCAGGAAGTGCTTGTTGTTGAGAAGAGTGGAGAAGAGAGTTATGCCCTCTTCAATGTTAGGCTTGGCTGTGTTAGAGGGCTGGAGAGACAAAGAGAATGTGGAAAGAGAAAAGAGGGAGTTACAGTATGTGTATTGAACCAACCTGTTCAATCAGCCTCCTCCCGAACCCAAATCCACCTCATAACTTCATATGATCAGGGTACGATCACTAAGTTGTTATGCAGTTTCCACCTCTGAGCTTTCACCTGCTCTCTCTCAGCCTAGTTAATGAGAGGATATCCTATCTAACGGTGCATCTAAGCAGTGCTCTGATAAAAGTCTTTCCCCCTGGACTGCAGCAATATGCTCCTGTTTTCACAGTGACAGGAGAGCGGTGATAAATGGCCGATGTGAGATTTGGACGCTGTGGCCTGGAAAACACGGGAAGGATCTGAAACACTTTATCACTCTTAGACAGGCTCCCCAGGCTGTTGACCCAAAACCATGCAGTGATGCAATAGTAGATCTCTTTCTCACTCACTCACACACACACACACACACACACACACACACACACACACACACACACACACACACACACACACACACACACACACACACACACAACCAGAGATGGCTGTCTGCATGGTTAACAGTAGAATGTGTGTGGTGCCATTGTCATGGAGATGGTGGGAAGTGTGTCAACAACCTGCCAGTGTCTGGGTGGGCTGGGGTAGTGTTTGACAACATGAAAACTGCCAGAATCATAAGGACTGGCAGCTGGTGAATGGGAATTTAAATGCAATGTATACACACGGATGGAGACACATGCACCCACACACACACAGTTGCGGTTCCCTTCTATAGTTACTCCTAATCAACAGCCTCGCCGTGGAGACGTAGTAATCAGTGTGACCCAGTTGTGAAGCAGAGGCGCTGGAGGTAGTAGAGGAGAGCAGAAGGGATAGTGGAACACTTCAGGGGGTTAACTCTTTACCTGCCAGTCCTGCAGAAGGGGGTGTGTCTCAGGGAGGGCTCGTGGGCCGAGGGCGTTGTTCTCATAGACGGGCTGGACCAGACTCCTCTCATAGTCTGAACACATCTGAGATAAACACACAGAGAGACAGAATCAGTGTGCAGACAGTGTGTGCGGCGATGTTGGAGTAAGTACATAATAATGATAACAATAGAGTGGGTGCTTGTATTTGTCCCTTTTCACACATGTACAAGTGTGTATTCAAACGCATGTGTGATTGGAAATGTGTTTTTTGCACATCCCAACTAGCCCTTAGACACCTTCGGAGAGTGCGGTCACGGCCAGCGTCTACCATTATCAACGGCGACCCTGAGCAATTAGGGTTAAGTGCCTTGCTCAAAGGTACATCGGCAGATTTTTCACCTTATAGGCTCGGGGATTCAAACTAGCGACATTTTGATTACTGGCCCAACACTCTAACCCAGGGGTGTCAAATTAAGTCCATAGAGGGCCTAGTGTCTGCCGGTTTCTGGATTTTCCTTTCAATTAAGCCCTAGACCACCAGCTGAGGTGAGTTCCTTACTAATTAGTGACCTTAATTCATCAATCAAGTACAAAGGGACAAGCGGAAAACCCGCAGACACTCGGCCCGCCGTGGAATGAGTTTGACACGAGCTCTACCAGCTAAGCTCCTTGCCATTGTTAGGTTGTACTAAAGCGTGTATGTGCATAAAAAAAGTGTAAACGTGTGTATGGGTGAGGAGAAGAATGTGTCCTGTGTGTAGCAGTGTGTTTACATAAGTGGGGAAAGTTTTCCTGTGTGAGTGCCCAGCATTGTCCTGTCTCCTTGAAACATCATGTTTAAACATGAACCACACTATTCTGTCTGTATCTCTGTCTGTGGAAAAACAGATGGATAGCACACCAGAACGGAGAAAACACTTACCTGTAACAAATATATGTTCTCCGCTAGTGACTAAAACCACACCACGCTTGAAAAGTTTTGGGATGGTAATATCTTGGATATGTGAAGAACTATTCAATGGAAATGGTTTCTGATCGAAAAATCTCTCTCTAATGGTTGTAGTACGGTGATACCCACCTTGGGGGAAGAAGGTGTGTGTGTGTGTGTGACTGACTGACTCACCTTGGGGAAGAAAGTGCGTGTGACAAACTGTTTGTACTCCAGGAAGGGGATTCCCTGGCTACTGTTCAGCTCCTTCGTCAGGTCTGTCATATCTGTCTGCAGCTCTGCAAAGCCTGGAGGGACACCACAGGGTTAGAGGACAACATCTCACCACCATTCACAGGACATTTAGTCGAGAACACCTCAGACAACTCTGTCTTTTATTCCAGAGCACAGGCCCAGAACCATGCATATGTCTCTACCTAGTTCTAGAACGTTCTTTCACATTCTAGAATATCCCAGAACCTAGGTTTAACTACATTAGCATGTTCTGGTGTCACATGACCGTGCCAGCATTTGCAGTCCAGCACAGCATGCAGGGAAATATTTACAAAACACAATCAGAGCTGCCAGATTCAATCTGAGAGTCTCCTATCAGAACCATGTGTGCTAGCAGTAAAACCCACAAGAACAGTATCAGCATATCTAAACACATGGGTCTCATAGGTTCTGGTATGAGTGGATTATGTTCTGTCATTACAAGCTGTTATGAGACATGGAGGGGCTGTGTTGTCAACGTTATTGGACATGGGAGATCTCTTCATGGACAAGCTCTTCCTTCCTCAGGATGAGAAGTTTCATACAATAATCACCATGGAGACGTTCTGTGTGTGTGTGTGTGTATATCTCTGTGTCAGGCCAAAACTCCCTCTTAGCGTTTCCCTTCGGGATAATACATCCCCTGACAAATAGTCCTTTGGTCAGGCCTGACCATCAATGACTGACTCTACAGCCAAATTCCAATGCTCTTCAGTCACACACCGTATCCCTCCCACACGTACCAAACTATTCTCATTCATCTAGATAGGGGTGTCAAACTCATTCCATGGAAGGTCTAGTATCTGCAGGTATTTGGTTTTTCCTTTTAATTAAGCCCTCGACAACCAGGTGTGGGGAGTTCATTAATAATTAGTGACCTTAATTCATCAATCGAGTACACGGAAGACACTCGGCCCTCCGTGGAATGAGTTTGACACGTGTGATCTGGTTTTAGGGCGGCAGGTGGCCTAGTGGTTAGAGCGCTGGGCCAGTAAAGGAAAGGTTGGCTGGATCGAATCCCTGAGCTGACGAGGTAAAAATCTGTTGTTCTGCCCCTGAACAAGGCAGTTAACCCACTGTCCCCCAGTAGGCTGTCATTGTAAATAAGAATTAGTTCTTAACTGACTTGCCTAGTTAAATTGTCCCTGCAATATGCCAGCCTCTTTACTCCCTTCCTAAACCTGTCCCCTGCCCCTGACAAGGAGTTTGTTTTGAATTATTTTTGTTGTATTAATGCTATTTAATCTCTCCTCAGACTAATATTATTCTGTTTGTCCTGTGGGTACCTTTGCCACTGTTCCACACCTTGTGTGGTGCGCTGTCATGGTATATTTCCCACACATCTATGTGTCCTCTAACAAACCTACCCTCCTCCTCTTTCCCTCATCCTCCTCCCACACCTCTCCTCACAGAAACATGTCCCTGACTCCTGCCCCTACATCTCCCCCTCTCCATTTATCTTTCTTTCTTTATCCATCTTTATCTATCTGTCCAATAAATCTGGTCGCTCAGACATTCAGTGGCCTTCAAACTGGCCCACAGTGACCCCCCTTCCATCTGAAGCGGTGTGTGACCACCGTGTGTGTGTGTGTGTGTGTGTGTGTGTGTGTGTGTGTGTGTGTGTGTGTGTTAGTGTGTGTGTGTGTGTGAGTGAGTGAGTGATCACTGCTCAGTCTGTGTGTTTTATGAGTCACGCTAACTATGCACACATCTTTCAACTGCTGCTGCCACCACATATCTGCACAGACACACACATACGTAAGCGCACACACATAAAAGCCCTATCCCTAAGTGAAGGTGCATGTTTTCTGTTTCCCCACATGTAGCCTTGGCCCAGGAACATCAGAGAACATGAGTGAGACTTCAATGGAGCTTTAATAACATCTGAGTGTAGAGAGACCTGCTGGTAGCATTACGAATCACACAGAAACGCCTGCCTTTCTGCCAGTACAAGAGAGTGCAAGTGTGTGTGTGTGTGGTTCTGAACCTTTGCGGATCTCCTCTCTGATCTGGGACTCCATCTCCTCCATCTGCAGCAGAGTCTTCTGCCAGTAGCGCTCCGCCCTTCTGCTCTTAGTACAGTACACCACCAGAGCTGTGTGTGTGAATGAGAGTGAGAGAGAGATGGGGCAAGGGAGATGGAGTGAGAGAGGAAAAGGGCGAGAGAGAAGGAGGATGGACAAAAGGGAATGAGGGAAAGTATGTGGGAGAGAAACACACAGAAAGAGACATACGAGTCAATAAATAGACGTCTTTGAAGCCATATCCTGTTATCACAGGTTGACATGTTGTAATGAATCAGGACATGCTCCATGTGTAAAAGCTCCATACATAAACAGCTTCTGGAGAGAAATAAAAACACACTTGTCGAAGACACACACAAACACATTAAAAAAGACACACACACACACACAAACACATTAAAAAAGACACACAGACATACAACTACGTGAGGACAAACATTCGCACCCGCAGACACAAACACAGACGTCACACGCACACACTGGGAGCAGTGGTAACAGTGGTGTCTTTGTGCGGTGTAGACTGGGGGAGAGAGGCCCTAACCCCAGAGATCCTTTTATCTCCCTCACATCTGGAGCATCCGTCGCCAGGCAGCCCAGGCATCCATCATCCCCGGCAACGTCACCAGCCCAGACACTTACCCACAGTGCACAGCAGCAGCAGGACGCAGCACACCACGATGGACACCACGATGGCCAGCTCACTACCACCCAGCTGCACCTTGGCTATGATCCTCTGGAAGTTACCCACCTGCACCTAGAGAGGGAGAGAAAGAGTAAAGAAAGGAGAGAGCGTGAAAGAAAGGGTG
Organism: Salvelinus fontinalis; assembly: GCF_029448725.1. Classification (NCBI taxonomy): domain Eukaryota; kingdom Metazoa; phylum Chordata; class Actinopteri; order Salmoniformes; family Salmonidae; genus Salvelinus; species Salvelinus fontinalis. Next base: position 47,578,189 of record NC_074695.1, read on the forward strand.
AGATAAGAGGAGAGAGGATTCAGGGGAGAGGGGAGAGAACGGTGTTTAGCGGGCCTGTTTCAACATACAAATGCAAACATATGTTCTGAGGAATAGAAATGCACACAATCTCACATTGACACACACAATCAGACAAATACACATTCAGGCTAACATGACACACACACACACACACACACACACTGGAATGTGTGTGATGGTATTAGTCAGCCAGTTCAGGGTAAACAGATGTGACTGGAGGGATGACTTTCACTTCTGCTTTCTGGTTGTCCAACCCAATTCCCTATCGCAACCTTGTTGACAAAATTCAGAACGTCTGCTTCTAGGTCCTATTCCCCATATCCTTCTGTTCCTGGACTGAGGAGGGGTACGAGTGGTCTCTCTCTCTGCGGGGTCTCTCTCTGGTATGACCAATTCTTTCTCCAAACCATGAAAACAAAGCAAGAACGAGTGTTGGAAAGAAATGCCATTGTTCTGTGTTCATATTTGGTTTGGGGTACAGCAGCCCACACAACCCCTCACACACAGCTCCCGCTCAGCTTCACTTCTGAGCCAAGGGAAAAAAAGGAGGTAAAAATAGTATGCCACTGAAAAGTCACTGAATAAATCAGAAAGGTTGTTTTAATGCCCAGAAGCTAAGCATTTGCATATCTTTTAAACTGGGGGGAGCTAGCGTACACACACACACACACACACACAAATATACACATTTACCGGTACACACACAAATATCTAAACACACACATACACACACACACACACGAGGGATGAGGGCAGCCCAACCGTTAGTGTTTTGACATCTTGTTTGACCCCTGTCCTCTGTGTTCGTCTGCTAATTGCATGTGTTTATTTATGGACATCCTGAGAGAGTTCTTCCCCTCCTACACTCCATTCCTCCCTCTCTCTCTTTCTGTGACTCACGCCTCACTGACTGTCTGTGAGGGACATAGACTGACAGACAGACAGACAAACATGGCCATTCTAATCCACTGCTCTCAACGGCCTTATTTTCCCTAATAAGCCCTCTCAAAACTGAAATGTGCAACAGACAAGACAGTGGGGGGAGAGAGTAAAATGAGAGAGAGAGAGAGAGAGAGAGAGAGAGGAAGAGAGAGGGTGGGTCTTTATCAGAGCAAAGCAGGGTTTAGTTGATTGAGCCCTTCTATTATAGAGAGACTTCTTAGACAAAACAAAAAACATATGGGCAAGTCCTAACGTCCCTTCCGAGAAAGTGTAATTTCAGCTGAAGCCCAGAGTGTGTGTGTGTGTGTGTTGACGCTTGCATGCAGGCTTACGCACATGCTTGCGTGCCTGTGTCCCCCTACACGTGTGACTCGGCTGGACAGCGTGACAGACAGACAAAAGATGAGCAGATAACAGATGAGCAGATATCAGATTGGTTTACTCTTTGATTCGTTTACTGTTACGCCCTGTTCCCTGACCAAGAGTGGCCTGTCATCCTGCTCGTCCCTCTGCTCTCAGCCGAATCATCGAGGCACAGTTAAGTTGGTAGTTAAACCAAACCGGACACCGTTTCAAAACATTGATAAATAAAGTGGTCCAAAGTAGTAGCCTTTAAAATATAATGCAGATGTACTTACGGTGACAGGCAGTTCTCCTTCACTGGAGCCCAGCGATCCGTTGATGCTGCAGTGGAACAGCTGGTCGTTGTGGAAGCTGATGTCACAGGGATAGGAGCCAATCATTACTGAGTATTCCTCCGGCGCCAGTTCCAGATTGCTCGGTCCTTTCTGTGCCAGACCCAAACAAAAACAGCCATCTGTCAGTCAGAGCTCTAGGGACACCATGGTCTGTCTTGGATAGGCACAGCTGACACACAAGCACAGGCACACACATAAACACACACACACACACACACACACACACACACACACACACACACACACACACACACACCCACTGAGTAGTCCAGAACCAAACTCATTCAGTTTCACAACACTCCTCAGAGTGAGAGGTCATCTTAAAGAATCAAACAGTAGACATGGAGAGAACACTTTCTCCAAACTGACTAACCCACTGACTGTCATGACGTACACTGTCCATCAAAACCCCAGCCACTCCTTCATCAATGCACTGTAGGAGCACTGGTCCCCTCCATGCGCACGCACTCACGGACCCACCCACCCATCAGTGCTGCTGTGTGAGGAGAAGAGGAGAGGTTGTATGTTTATCCCCAGTGTTTCCTCTCTGTGATTACACCCTCAGGACCATGTACTGTCCCCTCTGCAGGATGCCACCCCCTGGGTCTCTGTCAACAAACACTTCCCCACACACACACACACACACACACACACTTCCCCACACACACACACACACACACACACACTACCCCACACACACACACACACACACACACACACACACACACACACACACACACACACACACACACACCTGCATAATGCACAGGCAGGCACACAAACATGCACACTCAGACAAAACACATACATGAAACAATGAATTCCAAGGACCAAAACAGGATGAAAGCAAACAAAACCCACCCACATTCCAACAGATGTCCTTAATATAGGATCTAACCAAACAACAATCCCCATAAAAAAAAAACACGTTCTACTCCATCCAACATTATCTGAACCTGGATAAGCCCACAAACATCCAGCCTGGTCCACCCAAAGTGGAATCCACCTTCGTCAAGAAAACAAGAAGCAACATTGAATACCCCCTTGCCCCTACATCACCCAGGTAGACAGGGCTGAGGCAGAAATTCCTGTAAAGGCCCCAGCTTTACACACACATACGCACAGAGGGGCAGAAAGAGAGCGAGAGGGGCAGAAAGAGAGAACCCATTTCTGTAACTTCCCTGTCTGTGTCTCATCCTGGCGGCACCCAGGGTCTGTACCAGCACCAGTGGAGATCCAGCAGTTTTTAATGACTGTTAACATTAAGACCCTTAGTCCTCTCTCCTATATGAGGTAGTCGTTTATGAGGCAGTAGCTTAGGTCAGCTAGAATACAGACAGGACCTCACACAAAGATGTCTGACTGAGTTATCTGCTAAGAGGTGGCGGTCATGTCCTGTACTGTAATCCCATTCTTTCTGAACAGCCCAGCCTCAACTAAACACACCCCGGGTTTCAGAACGACATAGTCTTTTATCTTTTTAAAGTATGAATACAAAGACAGTGAGCCATGATTGCTATTTTCAGAATGAAGTCAGATTGACAGGACTGGACAGTTCCGAGAGCAAGTGCAGTAATCACCTTGGTCAATGTGCCTTTCAGTTCTCATCCTGCTCCATCCTCTCCTATTTTGGTGGACTAAACTGTCACTTACAAAACTCCCCACCCCCCACCCTCTCCCATTAGTGCGCTGGGCTGTCACATACGTTGATGATGAGCGTGAGCGGCTCCCCGGGGTGGTGTTTGATCAGCTTCTCCTTGTTGGCGGTGAAGAATTGAGGGTCCTCCACGTACTCCAACAGGAAGTGACCTCCGTGAGGCTCCTCCTCTTCCTCCTGGCCTGGGCCGTAAAAGACCGGGCTGTCTCCCGTGTAGAGGACTCCATTCAGGAAGAACTCTACCGTGGCCTGCTGAGATTGGCTAGAGGTGGGGGAGGAGCATGTAATCGTGGAGGGAGGCTGCACCTTACAGGCCTAGAGAGGGACCAGGAGGATGAGAAAAAAAAATCATCACCTCGAAGTGTGCAGGAGTCCATTCTTCAAGTTTCGCTTCTAAGATGTTAGCTACTTCAGGAGTTTATCTATTCACGCTTGAGACGTTCCCTGCTGTTACTTACCGCCTGTCCGATGTCTAGCACCTCCATAGTGACGCTCTGAACCAGGTCAAAACCCTGCCCCGTCACTGTGATGGTCCGACCGCCACTGGAACACAACCACACACGGTTAAAAAGCATAGAACACAGAGACACACCCAAACAACCACTCTGGTCAGAGACGGAGAGCACAAACTCACGTGCACGTAACCACAGAATCAGAGACAGTGCAAACACACACACACAGTCAGAGTCGGCACACAAGCCAATCCGACCCACCATTCCCTCCCTCATAGGTCTGTCTCACACATGCGGTGTCATTTCAAACCAACACACACGCACGCAGGTGCTTACGCATGCACATGCAAACCCGGTGGAGAAGCTACAGAGCATACATCAGGAAGACATTAACTCAGTATGTCATCTCTGTGGCTGGGTGGGATACCAGTCAAACCCTCCAAGAGAGTGCCTGTGGTAGAATGGAACTACGAGAGCATTATAGTGACTGAAATCCTATTTTCTATATGCTGTCATACTCTGGTATCAACAGAACACTGGATTATCTTTGAAACACTGGATAAATAGAATCTATGGAAGGCTAGATGTATCAACGGAACAACGCAGGACACTGACGGTACAGTTTTCTACTGTATGTATGAGACACTGCATAATCAACGGAACAGTGTGTTTGATAAATGCATCGCCAAAACCACTGCCCAGCACATAGACATTATGACGCACTGTGTGCTTGTACCTGAGGTAGCTCTGTCTGGGTTTGATGGAGCTGATGCTGGGGTTCTTCTCATAAATGTACTGGGTGAGGAGCTCAGAGCGCTGACAGGGTATGTATTCAAACTCCACACACAGCGACACCGCCTCGGTGTGTGCGTGCAGGGCCGCAGGCATGGTGCACTCAATGGTGTCTTCCGTTAGACTGGAACACACACGCACGCACACACACACACACACACACACGACAGAATAATACCACACAATCAGCATCATAAAACGACACACTAAGAGCTTCCATAACAAATACATCCAAGAACAAAAACAGCCCCTCAAAAAATAGCCCCTCAAATGCATCAGCTGAAAAAAAGAGCAATATCTCACACATGATATAACTAAACAACTCAACTGGACCGTCTCCTTTAGAATAACACTCAGCATCAACAAAGCCATCAGAGTCTGCACAGCAACATACGCAAGTTCAACAGTGATGACAATGTACTGCGAATCCCACGGCAAGACTCACGTGAGGATGGTGCACTCCTGGGTACCATTGACCTTGACTCTGATCTGGGAGCCAGTGTCCAGGTGCTCCCCCTTGATTGTAACCCTGGTTCCCCCAGAACGAGAGCCCTTTCTAGGCTCCATGGATAGCAGCTTGGGGACCTGGGGAGGGAGATGGGACATATGTGTTGGTATTCATGTGCCATGAGGCTACGTTGTCGTTACGCTGTCATGTACTGTCCACACCTCTGAGGCAGCAGTCTGCTGGTGTTGCATCATTGTGGCACTGCAACTGAATGAGTCAAATCATAATCTATACAGTAGATGTCTACAGTATATATACCATATGCTTGGTTTCCTCAGCTAAATAAGTTGCTGAGTATAACACATTTTCAGTTTGACAACTTGTGGACACTGCAGCCCTGGGAAACTAAAGTTGAGTAGCCCACCCCTGCAGTTCAGTATTGTTCTGCACTGAGGCCTTATGGCCTTGCGTTCATCTCAGCCACGTATGACAGATCCCTGGGGCTGGGATATATTTTGCTATCCAGCAGTACAGCAACACACACACACATAAAACACACATACACAGGACAGGTCCCTGGGGCTAAGACAGATATCCCTATACAGCTATACAGTTCTACAGCATCAGCATTCTGGAGACTTCCGAAGCCTCTCTCCCCTCTGTGAACCTTGGCTCCAGGGAGGACCTCTCATTCTCACTGACGCAATCCACTTCCTGTGTGTGTGTGTGTGAATGGGGCAGGGGTGTCTATTGTGTGTCTATTGTGTGTGTGTCTATTGTGTGTGTGTGTGTGTGTGTGTGTGTGTGTGTGTGTGTGTGTGTGTGTGTGTGTGTGTGTGTGTGTGTGTGTGTGTGTGTGTAAGGAAAAGGCAGATGTTTCCGGCCCGATATTTGAGGAAGGAGGTGCAAAGGAGGCACACATCCGGTCTCCGTTTGGATCTGAACAGTTTTCCCTTTTCCTCAGAAATCACCTTCTCCCCTCTCTACCTTTCTTTCCCGCACACCCTGGGGCAGCATCCCAGAAAGTGGCAAGGGGCAGAAAGGACTTCTCAGAACCCCAAAAAAGTGTTTCACGAACAGGGACACATTGTGCACAACATTTGAGAGAAACAAGATTTTGTGTGAATGGAACACTTCTATGATTTCTTATTTCAGCTCATGAAACATGGGACCAAAAGAAAGAAACAGAGGGCTTAGATGGGAATTTCCACAGGCTGTGTAGTCTTAATCCAAAGGGAGACAGTGTTGGTCAGGGTCAATTAGCAGAAGAAGCAGCCAGCCTCGGCTGGTCATGAATTCAGAGGGGGGACATTTCAACAAGCGGCATATTTGTTTTTGCTGGCACCGAGTTCTGGATGACAATAGTGCTTAGTTGCTGTTCTAATGAACGTTTGAAGATTCCCACACACTTGCATTCCTGAATATCAAGACGCATCTGTTAACATTCAACTGACACATTGGGAACACTTTCCCAGTATGAACAAGGACTGGGGAGAGAGAGAGAGAGGAGGGAGGAGAAAGAATGGAGAGATTGTGGATTTAATCAGCAAGAGAAAGAGAAAGACTACAGCAAAGAAATACTGTAAATGAATAGGAAGAAGAAAATGGAAAGGCAGGTCAGGGAGAAGGGGAGGAAAAACGAGGAAGGAAGACATGGAGAGGAAGGAGAGAGAGAGACAATGAGAGAGAAAGAGAAGAGAGACAGAGAGAGGAAGGAGAGAGAGGGGAAGGAGAGCAGGAGAGAGAGAGAGAGAGGATAGAACAAACTCACCAAGTATGAGAAGGCCTCTTTGGACAACCCCGTTGCTTTTTGGTTCACAGTAATTCTGACGAAATCCTTTGTGGGATCAACGGCCTGCCCAGTAACACACACCAGCCTGTAGATAGAACGCAAAACTGTAAGGTCAGCAGACACCCTTAATCTGAACCAACACTGACCAAAATCATCGCTACAGGAACAGCACAGAATTCTGGCAATTGCCTTTTAGGATGTTTTTGTGTCAACTGTGGATTACATATATATATTTTTTTTTTCATGAGTTTCACAACTTTTAGAAAAAAGGGAAACACAGACATTACAATAGAGATCCTTAGAGGTTCCGTAATAATATCTATGGTAAGTACTGCACAGTGTTGGCTAAACCCAGAGGAGGGGGACTTCAAAGCCCCCCTGGCCAGATGCTGCGAAACACAGAGGGGCTTAACGAGCTGACTGGATGTTTGTTTTATAACCTCATGGCTCTAATTAAGCCTCATATTGTCACACAGTACTGGGACCAGAGGGACGCAGTGGGATTATCCATCCAGTGATGGAGCAATAGAAAACATTCTGCAAGGCCAGATCCCGGATCTATATGTGCTTTGGCCCTGCTGTATTTCAGTCGGAGGAACTGGCTAAAACATATACGGTACAGATCATGGACCAGGCTATGATACAATGACTCCCCACAGAAATAAACACATGGGAAGCCATGACGCCCCACCCCAACCCCGCATGGCTCGAAGCCCATCCCTTCACCCTCCTCTTGTTCAGCACGTGCGGGCAGTTTATTTAGTCAGGTGGTTGGTTCTATAACGGCCATAAATACCTGGCAACCCAATCAGGGGTCTAGTCGCTGACTGACACGAGGCTTGATCATCTGAGGGTCACATGAGATAGGTACCCCAGAGACAGGGCAAGACCAGAAACAGGGCTGGGCTGAAGGATGGGTGTGAAGGGGATCAAGGAGCTCATAGAGCTGGATCAAGTCCCAGTAGTTGTTTGTTGTTTTGAAACAAGTAACTGATTGCAGCCAAATTCACAGCTTTCGGGGCAGATTTCCACGTCAGAGAGTTTCAATCTCAATGCAATGGGATCCCCTCTAGGGAAAATGATTAATCATTTTTGGTAAATGAATGTGAAACCTAGCTCAAGTATAGGTCACAGATGAAACAGCAAAAAAGCAGCTCTCGTGAATTCTATCCAAGTCTGTATTATTACAGTGGATAGATAGCTGTGGATATGAGTCACAGCATCTGGCCGGGATGATTAATGAAGTGGGTAGAAATATAAATGTAAACTCCACAAAACTCCACCTGTATGCTGACGACACACGTGTTTACTCCTGTGCCTCGGAATGGGGAAGGCTTTTCAGGATTTGCAACTGGCTTTTGATGACATCAGAAAAAAACTATTCCACCTGAAACTGCTTAATGCCAGAAAGACTGAGTACATGGCTATTGTCTAACTTCAAAGCAGACAAATGTAGTCATTTGCAGATTTTAACTATAAATGGCCAACTGATTGAAAGTGTAGTATAGAATACTACAGTACTTACTATAGAATTCTGTAGTAAACTGTAGTATATTGTAGAAAACTCTGCTAAACATTGTAGTATCCCTCGATCATGTGTAGTACTCAGTATAGCATTTTGTGGTTTATTGTAGAATACTATAGTAAACCTTACAGTATTATCCACATAAGAACAGTGCAAATTCCCCTCCCTCATATCCCAATTTGTGCCACCCATAAATGAGAAACATACATGTCAAGTAGGGTTCATATATTGTGTTCCCTACAAGTTATAGAAAAAAGCAGAAGCTCTGAACTCTACGTTCAGAATCCAGTCCTAGTTTTGGAAAATATGTTCTTTAAGTATTTCTCCAGTAAGTTTCCTCACGATGAAAGCCCTCCACTTCTATGTCAAAAATAATAAAACCAAATCACTTTAGTAAATAATTAAGCGGAGCCAGTTCAGAAAGGAAACCCGAATGCCCCGCCTCAGGCTGACGCATCAGCTAAGATGGCATCAATTAGAGACTAGTATCAATCACGCCTACCTTATTTGGCGGCCTATTTAAGCTGACCGGGTCTGCTCAATAATCCTGCTGCCGCTTGCGTTTACTGCTACTATGCACTGGCTTCTTGCTCCCACCACCACCCCAGCCTCCACCTTAGGTTCTGTGTTGACGCTTTGCTTGGGCAGTGACCTACCCTGAAGGAGCAGAGCCTATATCGCCAAGACTTGCATTATTCATTGTTAAATACATGGATTCATATATTTCCATGTGGCGTTTTCTTTCTGGACTACAGTAATGTCCCCAAAAGCAGTAAGTAAATACTACAGTATACCATTCTATAGTCCGCAAAAACACTACAGTAAATACTACAGTATACCATTCTACAGTCCACAAAAGCACTGCAGTAAATACTACAGTATACCATTCTATAGTCCGCAAAAGCACTGCAGTAAATACTACAGTATACCATTCTATAGTCCGCAAAAACACTACAGTAAATACTACAGTATACCGTACTATACTCAGCAAAAACACTACAGTAAATAGAACAGTATACTGCAGTCTGCAAAAACACTACAGTTTTTACTATAGTATATACACAATTATTTTTTTACTACAGAACCTGGCTTTACATTCCTCCACCGCCCAGAGAGGAAATATTTTGCGACCTAGCACGTGATGTTTTGGCTACTATGAGCAACATCTCTGGATATTTACCCAGAGAGGGGGACCAGGATAATCAGCAACGGAGCCCGAGGAAGGCGGTATGTGTGCTTGTGCGCGTGCACACGCTTGGTGCGTGCGTGTATGTGTTGAGGTAGAGAGGGGAGCCAACCAGGACACTCAAGGATACGAAAGAGTTGGCATCTTGAACTGCTTGGATTTCTACTCTTTCCCCAACAGATGTGTCCAGAGTGGGTACTGAATTAGTTACCCCTACTTAGCCTACATGATTAATTACCTTGAAACTATTGACACGTTCTGACTTCATCTCTCTCTCCAGAGCAGTACACTTCCCTCTGGCACTCAGCTGTGACCTCTGACCTCTCAGCACACAAACAGACACCTGTCTCAGCCACGGTCCTGGTGAGGTCACGCAGGTGTGTGTGTGTGTGTGCGTGCATCTATTCAGTGTGTGCGCCTGCTGTAAGACAAACTGACATGTTTTGGTTTGTCAGCGCCACTACCTCCGAAGAGGAAACATTTTGCTGTCATAACAACCAGCTCAGGGAACCAATGAGGGACGAGCAAGCAGGGTGAGGTCATCCCTGATGTGAAATCTGATTCGCGGGGTCTGGAGTGACCTGGAATGTGTGTGTGTTTTCGGGAGTGTGTAGTGACAGGTTAGACCTGTGGGTCAACCCAGCACTGGTCTGCATTCTACTACTGCGTGATTGGCTCCAGTGGAGCGGGACGAGATAAACATTTCCATCCGAGGAACATTATGGAAATCGGTATGGAAGTTGAGATGTGGTCCTATAGTTACAGTGTTTCCATGGAATACTATGTGCAGGTGTCAACCCAGGGTTCTGCTGTCTCCTTGGTGATAGTGTTGTGGGCCTTGAAGTGTCTCATTTATTTTAACGGAATGTTTTTAAATGAGAAGTGCTTTTCTATATTACGCTTTAATAAATTGCTCCAACAGCATCATTACAAAAATTCTAACACCTGTGCAAGAAGACACTGAACAAAGGAATGCATCAACCAATGAAATCAATTAATTAATCAATCAATCATAAGACCTTTACTTACTCCACAGAGACAGTGTATTGGTCAGGAATGATTGTACATGGGAACATCCCGATGGAGACCTCCACTACATCAGCCCTGCGCCCCATGTTCCTACCCTGCACCGTGAGCAGGGTACCTCCCTCCAACGGCCCACTCTGGGGGGAGATCTAGGGGGGAGAGAGGAGGAAAAGAGAGGGGTAAGTGCCCGCTTATATCCCAGCTAGCATATTTGGTTCTTTGGAAGCTGTGGGAACGTATATATTTGGTTTTACATTGGTTGTGGAAACGAACCCATACGTTCCCTGACCGGTAAAACTGAACGTTTTTGCTAGCAGATACGCATAGATTCCCATAACACTACCTCTAACTTCCTTCATACTGGACACAGAGACAATTCAAATGGTATCCACACGTTTATTTGACTCTTGGGAATCAGATAAAGGGCCTCATTGCCAAAGTGTCAATTTAAAATGTTCAATAAGAACACTTATTGGCACTTATTTCTCAATGCCAGAAACACATATACTAGTGAATTAAAGCACCAAGAAAAAATTATAAAATGAAATCAATTATTATACTATTATGTTGTTCTAAAAGTTGTGTTTGAGGTTTGCTCCAATGCAGCTCTAACTTTTGAAAGAAATCCCACAACGCCACGTTGTTGGTTATGATGAATGAAAAACTTTGTAAAAGTGGGAAACATTTTGTGAGAATGAGGCGGGCCAATTGGGCGTCTGCTCGTCTATCTGCGGGTCACATTTCGTCCCTGAGCTTCCATGGCTATTAACAATGGAAGGAGTGGTTCAGCAAGAAGTTGCTTCTAAAAGTGGATGCTGCCCCTTCCATCATTGTGGCTTTTAAAGCATCTCAAACATTCTGTGGCTCCGGGGGAGTTTTCTATACAGCCTGCCAAGTGCAGGCTAAACTGAAATGTGGGGCTTCGGCCATGGATACGGACGCGTATCTGATGGAATTTCGGTGAAGCCCCAGAGATGTGTTTTTTTTGGAGGGCTTGATAGAAGAACTTGCTCAATAGGAAAGCACATTTTTTGATTTTAGGATCAATGTTGTCACAGTTGCTTATTGATGAAGAGGCAGCTGCTAACGTTAGCTTGCTATAGCTAGCTATAATCTTCTGAATGAATTTGTGTCTATTTCATTCTAGCTCGCAAAATAAGTGAGCTAGATTTGTTTGTGTGCTGCCATATGTCAATAACATAGCTTGTTTGTCACTGGTATGGGCTAGTAAATATCCTAAACCTAGCATGCTAGATGGCAAGCTAAAACCGGGTAGAGAGGGAGAAGAGAATTCACTTTCTGTTTTATCTGCTGCTGTTCACTCAAATACGTATTTCCACATGTAATTGCTGAAATTGTATATTTATTCAATAAAGATTGTAATTGTGTCAAATATTGTAGAAAAATCCTCACAGCGGTTTTCCACACTAAAAAGGGATGCATCCCTTACAGCTTACCATGTACAGTAGGCTACGGGCTTTTATATGCAAGGAGCATACAGTTGAAGTCGGAAGTTTACATACACTTTCAAGCACTCCACAAATGTCTTGTTAACAAACTATAGTTTTGGCAATTCGTTTAGGACATCTACTTTGTGCATGACACAAGTAATTTTTCCAACAATTATTTACAGACAGATTATTTAATTTAAGATTCACTGTATCACAATTCCAGTGGGTCAGAAGTTTACATACACTAATTGGACTTTGCCTTTAAACAGCTTGGAAAATTGCAGAAAATTATGTCATGGAGTTAGAAGCTTCTGATGGGCTAATTGACATCATTTGAGACAATTGGAGGTGTACCTGTGGATGTATTTCATGGCCTACCTTCAAACTCAGTCACTCTTCGCTTGACATCATGGGAAATTCAAAAGAAATCAGTCAAGACCTCAGAATTTTTATTTTAGACCTCCACAAGTATTGTTCATCTTTGGGAGCAATTTCCAAACACCTGAAGGTACCACGTTCATCTGTACAAACAATAGTACGCAAGTATAAACACCATGGGACCACGCAGCCGTCATACCGCTCAGGAAAGAGACGCGTTCTGTCTCCTAGAGATGAACGTACTTTGGTGCAAAAAGTGCAAATCAATCCCAGAACAACAGCAAAGGACCTTGTGAAGAAGCTGGAGGAAACAGGTACAAAAGTATCTAAATCCCCAGTAAAACGAGTCCTATATCGACATATCCTGAAAGGCCGCTCAGCAAGGAAGAAGCCACTGCTCCAAAACTGCCATAAAAAAGCCAGACTACGGTTTGCACATGGGGACAAAGATTGTACTTTTTGGAGAAATGTTATCTGGTCTGATGAAACAAAAAACAAACTCTTTGGCCATAATGACCATCGTTATGTTTGAGGAAAAAGGGGGACGCTTGCAAGCCGAAGAACACCATCCCAACAGTGAAGCAAGGGGGTGGCAGCATCATGTTGTGGGGGTGCTTTGCTGCAGGAGGGACTGGTGCACTTCACAAAATAGATGGCATCATGAGGAAGAACAATTATGTGGACATGTTGAAGCAACATCTCAAGACATCAGTCAGGAAGTTAAAGCTTGGTCGCAAATGGGTCTTCCAAATGGACAATGACCCAAAGCATCCTTCCAAAGTTGTGTGCAAAACGGCTTAAGGCCAACAAAGTCAAGGTGTTGGAGTGGCCATCACAAGCCCTGACCTCAATCCCATAGAACAGTTGTGGGTAGAACTGAAAAAGGGCATGCAGCAAGGAGGCCTACAAACCTGACTCAGTTACACCAGCTCTGTCAGGAAGAATGGGCCAAAATTCATCCAACTTATTGTGGGAAACTTGTGGAAGGCTACCCGAAACATTTGACCCAAGTTAAACAATTTAAAGGCAATGCTACCAAATACTAAATTGAGTGTACGTAAACTTCTGACCCACTGGAAATGTGATGAAAGAAATAAAAGCTGAAATAAATCATTCTCTCTACTATTATTCTGACATTTCAATAAAGTGGTGATCCTAACTGATGTAACAGTATAACTTTAGTCCGTCCCCTCAGCCCGGGTGCAAACCAGGGACCCTCTGCACACATCAACAACAGTCACCCATGAAGCATCGTTACCCATCGCTCCACAAAACGCACCACCGCTAACTAGCTAGCCATTTCACATCGGTTACACTGACTTAAGACAGGGAATTTTTACTAGGATTAAATGTCAGGAATTGTAAAAAACGGAGTATAAATGTATTTGGCTAACACGGAACCCAAACCGGCTGCGTGCGTGCGCCATCGTGCGCTATCGTGCATAAATGTATCTTGTCCCCCTACACCAAACGTGATCACGACACGCAGGTTAAAATATCAAAACAAACTCTGAACCAATGACATTAATTTGGGGACAGGTCGAAAAGCATTAAACATTTATAACCAACGAGGAGATGGGAGAGGCAGGACTTGTAGTGTGATCTTAAATATGAATGACTTCTATTTTACATGCTGACCAGACCGGACACGCCGCGTGCGCCAGCATTGCAAAATAACATTTGTAATCCATGTTATTCAATTATTGTACCCACACTGCTCGCGCACGCCAACAAGCATATAAGTTGCCAAGGGCTAACATGCTGACCAGACTGGACAGGAGGGCGAGAGCTTTGCTTTTTTTTTTTATCCATATTTTTCTATTATTTCACCCACACTGCTCACGCGCGCCAACGAGCATCTGCGATGCCAAGGGCTAAAATAGAAGTCATACCTATTTCTGACGCAGATCGCGCTGCAAGTCCTACCTCTCCCATCTCCTCATTGGTTTATAGAAGCAGGTACTCACGTGCCATCTCCTCATTGGTTATACCCACGTGGGTGATTGAAAGATGAAATGTTTTGCCGGTCGTCGTGGTAATACTATGAAAGTGTAGATGCCAATCACCATATAAGTTCAAAGATGAAAAGGCCTGGAAGGTGGAGAGATGACTAGAAACGATTCAGTTGGCTGTTTTATGTGTGGATTAATTGTCGGAGTAAAGGACCTTGTGCATTTCAGGTAAAATAACAACTCAATGTTTATATCCCAGGACAAATTAGCTAGCAACAGCAAGCTAGCTAAATAGGACAAATTAACTAGCATGTGCAAGCTAACTAGCTAAATTGCCATACATGTTTAATGCTTTTCGATCAGTCCTCAAATCAATGTTATTGGTTCAGAGTTTGTTTTGATATTTTAACCTGCGTGTCGTGATCGCGTTTGGTGTGGGTGGACAAAATACATTTATCCACAATGGTGCACGATGGCGCACGCGCGCAGCCAGTTTTGGTTCCGTGTTAGCCCTTGGCAACGCAGACGCTCATTGGCGCGCGCGAGCAGTGTGGGTGCAATAATTGAATAACATGGATTTCTAAATTTATTTTGTGACACTCACGCACGTGATGTGTCCGGTCTGGTCAGCATGTGAGGTGTGTGTAAACTTCCGACTTCAACTGTAAATTGTACAACTGTAAACTAGCAAATAATTGTTCAAGTTCGAACCCACATATATTAATATACAGCACCAACTACATAAATATCTGATAGGGTCCATTATCTGCTATCTGTATTTAACCCTCTGTTCCCCCCATGTCTGTGTGTGAAATTGTTTGTTGTAAAGTGTTTGTGCACTCTGACTGGTTCGCGACAGGTTATTTTGTACCCATATTTTGTTGTTCTGGGTGCCGTTGGTTTTGCACATTAAACTGCTCCGGTTATTACCCAGTTCTGCTCTCCTGCGCCTGACTTCCCTACAGCTGGTCACGCACATCTTACATCCCTTCTCCTAACTATCTACGTGCTCTCCTCCTCTCACCTATTCCCTTCGCTTGTGGACTTCAGTGCACAATTTTGGTGTTTGGTATTTTATTAGGATCCCCATTAGCTGTTGCGAAAGCAGCAGCTACTCTTCCTGGGGTCCACACAAAACATGAAATAACACAGAAAAGTAATAGACAAGAACAGCTCAAGGACAGAACTACATCAATTTAAAATTAGCCTACATATCAATACATACAAACTATGTCAAATAGGGCACGGGCGTTGTGCCGTGAAGTGTTTGCTGTTAATTTGAGCAATATGAGAAGGAAGGGAGTTCCATGCAATAATGGCTCTATATAATACTGTATGCATTCTTGAATTTGTTCTGGATTTGGGGACTGTGAAAAGACCCCTGGTGGCATGTCTTCTGGGGTAAGTGTGTGCGTGTGTCAAAGCTGTATGTCAGTTGACTATGCAAACAATTTGGAATTTTCAACAAATGTTTCTTATAAAAAGAAGTGATACAGTCAGTCTCTGCTCAGCTCTTAGCCAAGAGAGACTGGCATGCATAGTATTTATATCAGCCCTCTGATATATCAGCCCTCTGATTCTGGGCCAGCTGCAGCTTCACTAGGTCTTTCCTTGCAGCACTCGGCCACACGACTGAACAATAATCAAGATAAGACAAAACTAGAGCCTGCAGGACTTGCTTTTTGGAGTGACGTCAAAAAAGCAGAGCATCTCTTTATTACGGATGGACCTCTCCCCATCTTTACAACCATTGAATGTATATGGCGGCAGGGTAGCCTAGTGGTTAGAGGGCTAGTAAGTTAGTTGGGCTAGTAACCAAAAGGTTGCAAGTTCAAATCCCCGAGCTGACAAGGTACAAATCTGTCGTTCTGCCCCTGAACAAGGTAGTTAACCCACTGTTCCTAGGCCGTCATTGAAAATAAAAGTTTGTTCTTAACTGACTTGCCTAGTTAAATTTAAAAAAAGGTAAAATGTAAGTCGCTCTGGATAAGAGCGTCTGCTAAATGGCTTAAATGTATATGTTTTGACCAGGAGAGTTTAAAATCTAAGGTAACGCCAAGTAATTTAGCCTCCTCAACTTGTTCAACAGCCACTCCATTTATTACCAGATTCAGCTGAGGTCTAGAACTTAGGGAATGATTTGTACCAAACACAATGCTCTTAGTTTAAAGAGATATTCAGGACCAGTTTATTACCTCAACTCACCTGTAACCGGGCGGCAAGGAAAGGTTGCTAGATCGAATCCCCAAGCTGACATGGTAAAAATCTGTTGTTCTGCCCCTGAACAAGGCAGTTAACCCACTGTTCCTGGGACGTCATTGTAAATAAGAATTTGTTCTTAACTGACTTGCCTAGTTAAATAAAGGTTAAATTAAAAAATATATAAATACACTCGCACACTGACTCAGTACCGGTGCAATCTGTATATAGCCTGGTTATTGTGTTCCTTTTTATTTTAGTCTACTTGGTAAATGTTTTCATGTGACAAAAAACGTTTGATTTGACTACAATCATGCAGTACAGCGTACAGTCAGAAAGCAGTTTAGCAGTTACACCGGCAGGCCTCGGTGGCAATAAATGAATACAACCAAAAGCTTACCTTGACTTGGAAGAGTTCCAGTGTTGGATGGCCATAGCCAGCTAGCTAACATAGCATCCCTCTCTGTTTGAGACGGGTGTTTGAGTAGGCTAAACTAGCTAGCTGCATTCACAAGTGAAAGTGAAAAAAATACAACCAGATTTCTCTCTCCCTCTCAACCTCCCACTCTCAATTCTCCTTCATTTTGGAAGATTTTTTTCTTCTTCAAACTGTTCAACTATTGTCTTTCTCTCTCTTTGAGTCCACTACTCAGCACATTGTAAGCACTGCAGTGCTAGCTAGCTGTAGCTTATGCTTTCAGTACTAGATTAATTATCTGATCCTTTGATTGGGTGGATAACATGTCAGCTCATGCTGCAAGAGCTCTGATAGGTTGAAGGAAGTCCTCCAGAAGTTGTCATAATTACTGTGTAAGTCTATGGAAGGTGTTGAGAACCATGAGCCTCCTAGGTTTTGTATTGAAGTCAATGTACCCAGAGGAGGACAGAAGCTAGCTGTCCTCCAGCTACACCATGGTGCTACCCTACAGAGTGCTGCTGAGGCTATTGTATAGCTTCATTGCAAAACAGTGTGTTTTAATCCATTTGTATTTTTATGAAATTCACTGAGGAGGATGGTCCTCCCGTTTCTACTCTGAGGAGCTGGACTTTAATAACACCACAATTTATTTTGGATTAACTTTTTACAAATCTAATCACAGATAGAACACATTAAATTAATTTCCTTAAGTAATATCCAAATGAACAAATGTATTTTTTATTGTGACAAATCAGTGAGATTTGATACATATGTGACACATCAGTGGGATTTGATACCTATGACCTTAGGTTTTCCATTAATGGAATTAGTCCACCACACCACCAGGATGGAGCTAGCATACCAATGTTGTTTTACGCACACAAAGCTGTTCATTTTAGTCTATTCAAACAGACCCCATTTCAAAGGCCACAAGCACTCATTAAGATCAGTGGGTGTGGCCAACACACCTGAACACACTTAACAAGATAGAGGATAGAGAGAGTTTTGTTGATGCTGAGAATGGAAGGTATATGTTAATTAGTTTTTTTTTAACGTTTCGTAAGTTTTCTTTTTGTTTTTATGGAAAGTTTTCGGAACAATTTGAGAACATTACTTTAATTAGAACCATGAGGAAACCTGTATGAAACGTTATGCTGAAGTACTGAAATTCCCACAGAAGAACATTGTTTCTTAACGAGCATTCCCAATGTCAACCAGTTGGAGAACGTTCCTAGGACATTACCAACATTATTATAACCAGGTTTGAACTTTTAGGAAACGTTCTGTTAAAGTAATGAAAATACCAAGAAAATACCATTTTTTGTCAAGTTCCTTAAATGTGCTGAGTATATTCCAAAGCCACAAAACTATCCTGCACCATTCCCAGAAAGTTGTGGCAAAGTTGTATGCAAAATAATCACAGGACAACTACACTCTCACCAAGCTCTAAGAAACATATGGTTCTCAGAACATGATGTGCTTGTTGGGATTGCTCTTCAGCTCAAGATTCAGATATAATTGAGACAGACAGTCCCTCCACTCAGCTTGGGATCAGGTTTCATATAGAGGGCTCGTCAGTCTGTACCTCTCTGAGCTACAGCCCTGTATCTGTGCTAGTTGAGTGCAACCTGAATAGTTCTTCCAGGACTCAAGTGAGACTGAGAGAGAGCTATAAGGAGGAAAGACGGAGAGGTAGATGGAAAGGAGTGGGGCAGATATTGAGCTAAGAGAGTTAGAGTGAATATGGGGGAGAGGTGATAGGGTAGTGTGTGAAGGTGAGAGAGACAGCAATCTTCAGCGATGGAGCCAGCCTCTACTCCTAATCCTCCAGTAGCCTATTTTCCCTACATACCTCCGTCCCATTTACTCCTGTGACGCTCAGAAGCATGCTCTCTTTCACAGATCATTTCAACCCTGGCCTTTGTTCTCCCAGTGCTCCTCTCAGGAGCCATGGAGAGGACGGCAAGAGTATTTACCACTTCCATCACCAAGGAAAAACAACAACAGAGATAGCCATCTCTGGCTCCCAGGCAAAAGCAATCTACCATCAACTAATAGTGTAGCATAGCTAGCTTAGTGTGGTCTAGAGTGGAAACAATGATGAAGGATGAAGTTGCTCTTAGAGGCTGATCTGAGGTCATTCTAGTTTAGGGAATTGGGGGTAGGAAAGTTGGTCCTAGATCTGTGTTTAAGGGAACGTCTATCCAGCAGGTCCAAAGGTCCCTGTCACCTTGGCATCTTGCTTCGTAGAGTGACCCTTTGCCTTGGTGTCCCAAGGTTGCTGTGACCACACCGTGTGTTATTAGTCTGGCTCCACCTTGCTGCAGCTCTATCCCCCATTTGGTGTGGGTGAGAGGGGAGACAGAGGGTCTACCTTAAGAAAGGAATTCACGTGGACATGTGATTGACAGCTGAGACACACAAACACTGTGCTTCCGAGGTAAAGTGAGAAATGAGGACAGTGTGTAAGTTACACATACTTACAGTATATTACCATATAAAAGCAAACAGTTAGAAATCTACCAAGAACCTAAATCTGTATAAGACCAAGAGTGTGATGTACAGTAAGTGTTTGGTAATACAAAGCTTTTGGGCTTCAAGTAGCTCATCCCAAAATGAGTTACAGTTTTAAGATTTCAGATTAAATAGTGACAAACATGCACGCACACACGTACACACACACACACACACACACACACACACACACACACACACACACACACACACACACACACACACACACACACACACACACACACACACACACACACACACACACACACACACACACACACACACACACAACTTGGTAAGTACAGCAATTAACACTATGTATCGCTGAGCATCTCACTCTCTGGTGTTAGCATGTCTGGGGTTAGTGATAGCGTTAGCTGCCATGTTGCTCATTCGCACCTCTCACTCCTCTGTGAATGAGTCTCAAGCTGAGCGGAGGACAGTACAGTAGAATAACATCAGGAAACTTCCTGATCCAAAACACCTTCAACAATAAAGGATCTCTGAAGATCTCTATAATGCTATAAGTAACCTTGACAGGAAATTATGGATTGTATGATCTTCTGAACATACTAAATCATTTGGATAAAGATCCTCAAAGGATCGTGCCTCCAGATTATATCAGGGTCAGGTGTTCAGACCATACTGCAGACGTCATCTGACATTATTAGTTCAGACCCACTGTATGAGACCGTATACACTGTTGCAGTCAATCTTAAC
The DNA here is from genome assembly GCF_029448725.1 of Salvelinus fontinalis. Classification (NCBI taxonomy): domain Eukaryota; kingdom Metazoa; phylum Chordata; class Actinopteri; order Salmoniformes; family Salmonidae; genus Salvelinus; species Salvelinus fontinalis. The sequence goes on from NC_074695.1 coordinate 47,598,360, forward strand.
TCCCCGTCACTGATGAAGGAGGATGTGAAGACAAACACAGGAAAGGGAAAGAAACCTTACTTCTGTACTCTCCCTCCCTCTCCCACTGTATCTCTCTCTTCATATCATGAATAAACTATGCCTGTCAGTTCCTGTTTTGGGACACTGAATAAACTCCAATCAAACTAATTTGAAACAATGGGGCTTGGCATGCCACGGAAGGAGAACGCGGGCTCTGGAATGACAACAACTGCCTTTGTTACCTGCAGCGTCACGGACACATAGAACACATTAGGGTCGAACGACCTCAAAAAGCACAAGAAAGAGAATTTTGATACCCACCATCTCTGATTGCTCTGCAATTGTTTCTGTAGTTACGATTAGCATTCCTGAAACATTCTTTTGTTGAAATATAATTTGATCCCTGGAGAAATTAAGCTATTAAGCTATAAATTAAGCTATTCGGATAATATTCAATAAATTAACAGTGTGCGTTTTAGACTTTTACTATTGAAGACCATAACATTGAAACCATTAGAACTGCTGTAGCCTAAGAGTTTGCTTGTTCACCATGAATGGTTTAACAGTAACTAATCCAGATCTCTTCGAAGGACATAAACCCCACACAAACAGTCCATTTAGTGGACACAGGTTAAACATAAAAGGAGGACAAACTGAATTGCTTTCATGGAGGACTGGCTTAAATGGAGGATGACCACACTATTTAACCAATGAGACAGATCTAGCGGTTTAGAACCCAAAGCTGCAAACGACATGTTGTGATATATTTCACTTCTTATGGCTGCAGGGGCAGTATTGAGTAGCTTGGATGAAAAGGTGCCCATTGTAAACGGCCAGCTCCTCAGTCTCAGTTGCTAATATATGCATATTATTATTAGTATTGGATAGAAAACACTCTAAAGTTTCCAAAACCTTCAAAATATTGTCTGTGAGTAACACAGAACTGATATTGCAGGCGAAACCCTGAGGAAAATCCAAACAGGAAGTGGCTTCTATTTTGAAAACTCCATGTTCCATAGCCTCCCTTTGCTGGATTTAAAGGGATATGAACCAGATTTATTTTCCTATCGCTTCCTCAATGTGTCAACAGTCTTCAGACATAGTTTCAGGCTTTTATTTTGAAAAATGAACCAGAACGATAACATCTCGTCAAGTGGTCACATGAACTTTGCTCGCGCAACTGAGTTTGGACAGCCATTGTTTTTCCCTTTCCTACTGTGAAAGACATTTGCGGTTGATATATTATCGATTATATATTTTAAAAACAACCTGAGGATTGATTATAAAAGACGTTTGACATGTTTCTGTGGACATTATGGAAACTATTTGGAATTTGTCTGCGTTGTCGTGACCGCTCTTTCCTGAGGTATTTTGGATATAAAAATAATCTTTATGGAACAAAAGGAACATTTGTTGTCTAACTGGGAGTCTCGTGAGTGAAAACATACGAAGATCATCAAAGGTAAACGATTAATTTGATTGCTTTTCTGATTTTCGTGACCGAGCTACTTGATGCTAAGTGTACTTAATGTTTTGTCGAGCGATCGATAAACTTACACAAACGCTTGGATTGCTTTCGCTGTAAAGCATAATTTCAAAATCTGACACTACAGGTGGATTAACAAAAGGCTAAGCTGTGTTTTCCTATATTGCACTTGTGATTTCATGAATATAAATATTTTTTGTAATATTATTTACATTTACATTTAAGTCATTTAGCAGACGCTCTTATCCAGAGCGACTTACAAATTGGTGCATTCACCTTATGATATCCAGTGGAACAGCCACTTTACAATAGTGCATCTAAATCTTTTAAGGGGGGGGGGGGTTAGAAGGATTACTTTATCCTATCCTAGGTATTCCTTAAAGAGGTTGGGTTTCAGGTGTCTCCGGAAGGTGGTGATTGACTCCGCTTTATTATTGAATCTAGCGCTATGCTATTCAGCGGTTGTTGATGACACTTATCCCGTTAACGGGATTGCAGCCATAACAAGTTAATAGACGCAAGAAACCAGCAAAATGGCAACAAAAAAAAAAGTATAGCAAGAACAGCGGCATCTAGTGTTCAAAACCTGGTACTTGCACAATACTTTTGTGAATTGGTAAGGTTGGACCCTGGTGCAGAAAAGAGACCAGACGAGGAATTAATGCTTAATGCTACAACATACAATGACATTCTGTGCTTCCAACTTTGTGGCAACAGTTTGGGGACGGCCCATTCCTGTTTTAGCATGACAATGCCCCTTTGCACAAAGCAAGGTCCATACAGAAACTGGCCTGCACTGAGCCCTGACTTCAACCCCATCGAACACATTTGGGATGATTATTTGTCATTTGATTAGACTTCTACTCAAAGAATATGCTACAATTACTGATTTCCCAACCATTTGAAAGCTGACTAAGAAGAAATGTGGCCTAGTAAGGAAAACCTTAGAGCAACAGCCCATACAACCTTTATACACAGTCACTGTAGCATACGGGGTAACAGTAAACCACGGGTGATACTGTGGGAGAACAGATACTCCCCCGTAAAAGCTGAGAACTCTGACTGACTGTTACTCTAACTAACTCCTGGTGATTCTCTGTCTGGGAAAACATGGCTGCCAAGGCATTGCATCACACTCCCACAACCACAGCCCTAGTTTCCTGCCTTACAATCACCTCTCTCCTGAGGCAGCTATTCCAGTGTGTGTGTGTGCGTTTATGAGCATGTGTGTTTGTGTCTTTGAGCTGCCCACGCATTGAGGATTTCAACACATCTAACCCCAGTCATCTCAGTGGGATACACACACAGATGGACACTCAACAGTCCATGAGTCATGACACAATGGCTGATACAGAGAGTCAAGCAGGGACACTGCGTGTGCTGACAGTGGTAACAGCTACTAGTCTGTGAGTTGTGCCTCTAAATCCTTGCTGTTGTTTGAGTAAAGGTGTATTCATGTGTGTAAGATATTATCGATTGTTTGAATGGTAGTGTGAGTGTGTGTGTGTGTGCGTGTGTCAGTCAGACTCCTTTGTTTCCCTGCTGGGCCAGGCAAGGCAGGTTTAATCTACAGGAAGTGTTTAGGCCGACTGGGCCTCATGCGAACCGTACTTCCCGTCTGCAACTGCAGCGACAGATAAAGGCAGCATTCAGGAGCGTTCAAAGTGGGTTTTAACGCAGCTCTAAACACAGCGGCATAACCACAGAGGTTCAAAGTATCGGTACAAAAGAGCACGGTCACCCAGATGAATCCAAACCAACTGTTGAAACCATGTGTTCCCAATAATGAAGTTTAATGACCACAAAGAGGAGACCACAGTGAGATCTGCAACCAAATACACTTGACCCATGTGGTTGAAGTGTGGTCACATCGTGTAATTCTCTCTCTCTCTCTCTCTCTCTCTCTCTCTCTCTCTCTCCTCTCTCTCTCTCTCCTCTCCTCTCTCCTCTCTCTCTCTCCTCTCCTCTCTCTCTCTCCTCTCTCCTCTCTCTCTCTCTCTCTCTCTCTCTCCTCTCTCTCCTCTCTCTCTCTTCTCTCTTCTCCTCTCTCTCTCTCTCTCTCTCTCTCTCTCTCTCCTCTCTCTCTCTCTCTCCTCTCTCTCTCTCTCCTCTCTCTCTCTCTCTCTCTCTCTCTCTCTCTCTCTCTCTCTCTCTCTCTCTCTCTCTCTCTCTCTCTCAGTGTTCCCATGCCCTCTGTCATCCCTCCAGATCAATTGTGTTGTTCCTCCATAAGGGCCAGTGTCTAAGTGGTGTGACTGTACTGTGGAGTCAGCCAGTCAGTGAGTAGTACAGTATATAGTGTGTTGCTTCAGATTGACTTGGTTTAATGAGGCTCTGTAAAAAGACTTCCCCTTCCAAAATAAACCCTCATCACGAGACAAACCCCATTTATTTATATAGCCCTTCTTACATCAGCTGATATCTCAAAGTGCTGTACAGAAATCCAGCCTAAAACCTCAAACAGCAAGCAATGCAGGTGTAGAAGCACCTGCAGGGCACAGTGCCCACCCGCCCCACACCATGTGACAGGTCAAGTGACACAAAACCACTTCCTATTCTAAATGTGAGCCTAAGTCAATAATGAGCGGATGGAGAATTGTGTGTACAGTGGTTCTTCCATGGCCGTTTGTGGTAGATGGTGGCATTCTGTCATTGCACCATACTTTCACAAGGGGGAGTTAGAACGCTGATCTATCGGTAGTTTAGTTTAGTTTATTAATTCGACCATTTTATAAAACAAGTACACATAAAACTTGAAAAAGCCAGATGCACATAGGTAAAATCATAGAGGATAACACACAATAAAGTCTGGGACTTATTTCCATTGTGGTCCTCTTGAGATAAGATGGCTAGGCAAGATCGAATGAAGTTAAACACCGTATGGCAGGAAATAATAAAACATAAAACAAAGAAGAAGAACATCTATCTCATCATTGCAGTTACATCATAAAGGTTATTCATATGGGCACAGAAGACATCAAACGTTTCTGGGTAGAGGCAACTCATTCCATTCTGAGGCTCCAGTATACAAGAAAGTACCTTTCCCAGCATTAGAGGTCAACTGATTAATTGGCATGGCCGATTGCAAGTTTTCATAACAATCGGTAATAGGCATTTTTAGATGCCGATTTTGGCCGATTACATTGCATTCCAAGAGGAAACTGCGTGGCAGGCTGACCACCTGTTACGCAAGTGCAGCAAGGAGACAAGGTGAGTTGCTAGCTAGCATAAAACTTATCTTATAAAAAACAATCAATCTTCACATAATCATTAGTTAACTACACCTGGTTGATGAAATTACTAGATTAACTAGCTTGTCCTGCGTTGCATTTAATCAATGCGGTGCCTGTTAATTTATCATCGAATCACAGCCTACTTCGCCAAACGGGTGATGATTTAACAAAAGCCCATTCGCGAAAAAAGCACAATCGTTGCACGAATGTACCTAACCATAAACATCAATGCCTTTCTTAAAATCAATACATGGGGGCTACCCGGGCGGCGCAGTGGTCTAGGGCACTGCATCGCAGCGCTAGCTGCGCCACCAGAGACTCTGGGTTCGCGACCAGGCTCTGTTGCAGCCGGCTGCGACCGGGAGGTCGGTGGGGCGACGCACAAACATACCGGTTTGGCCGGTAGGGATATCCTTGTCTCATCGCGCAGCAGTGACTCCTGTGGCGGGCCGGGCGCAGTGCGCGCTAGCCAAGGGAGCCAGGTACACGGTGTTCCCACCGACACATTAGTGTGGCTGGCTTCCGGGTTGGAGGCGCGCTGTGTTAAGAAGCAGTGCAGCTTGGTTGGGTTGTGTTTCGGAGGCTTGCGACCTTTGTCTCTCCCGAGCCCGTATGGGAGTTGTAGCGATGAGACAAGATAGTAATTACTAGCAATTGGATACCATGAAAATTGGGGAGAAAAGGGGGTAAATTCAAAAAAAAAAAAAATCAATACACAGACGGATATTTTTTGAAACCTGCATATTTAGTTAAAAGCAATTCATGTTAGCAGCCAATATTAACTAGGGAAATGGTGTCACTTCTCTTGCGTTCATTCAAAGCAGAGTCAGGGTATATGCAACAGTTGGGCCATCTGGCTCGTTGCGAGCTAATTTGACCGAATTTTACATAATTATGACATAACATTGAAGGTTGTGCAATGTAACAGCAATATTTAGACTTAGGGTTGCCACCCATTCGATAAAATACGGAACGGTTCCGTATTTCACTGAAAGAATAAACTTATTTTTTTGGAAATGATAGTTTCCGGATTTTACCATATTAATGATCAAAGGCTCGTATTTCTGTGTTTATTATATTATAATGAAGTCTATGATTTGATATTTGATAGAGCAGTCTGACTGAGTGGTGGTAGGCAGCAGCAGGCTCGTAAGCATTCATTCAAACTTTACAGCGTTTGCCAGCAGCTCTTAGCAATGCTTGAAGCACAGCGCTGTTTATGACTTACAAGCCTATCATCTCCTGAGATTAGGCTGGCAATACTAAAGTGCCTATTAGAACATCCAACAGTCAAAGGTATATGAAATACAGATGGTATAGAGAGAAATAGTTGACTCGTCATAATCCCTATAATAACTACAACCTAAAACTTCTTAACTGTGAATATTTCCCCGTAGTCTCGTGTGGCTCAGTTGGTAGAGCATGGCACTTGCAACGCCAGGGTTGTGGGTTCGATTCCCACGGGGGGCCAGTACAAAAAAAAGTATGGATGTATGTACTTGTAAGTCGCTCTGGATAAGAGCGTCTGCTAAATGACTTAAATGTAAATGTAAAATATTGAAGAACTGTGAATATTGAACCACCAGCTTTCACATGTTCTGAGCAAGGAACTTAAATGTTAGTTTTCTTACATGGCACATATTGCACTTTTACTTTCTTCTCCAACACTGTGTTTTTGTATTATTTAAACCAAATTGAGCATGTTTCATTATTTATTTGAGACTAAATAGATTTTATGTGTATTATATTAAGTTAAAATACAAGTGTTCATTGTTCATTCAGTATTGTTGTAATTGTCATTATTACAAATGTATATATATATATCGGCCGTTTTAATAGGTATCGGCTTTTTTTGGTCCTCCAATATTTGGTATCAGTGTTGAAAAATCATAATCGGTCGACCTCTACCCAGCACTACTCCTGAACCTGTATAAACACACATTTGCAACACCTAATCTGGTGCTGTGATTGTGTGAATCCCTTACACAGGGAAAGTGATCAGTTAGATATCTGGGCGCAGAACCATAAATACTCCTGTAAACCAAACCTAGACTAATCTGGGACACCCTAGCCTCAACAGGCAGCCAGTTTCTGAAAGCAGCTCCTGCCTATAAACTTAGATAAGCCCCCAAACCAGGAAGTACTAGCGTAGTCAAAATGGCATTGAATTAGGGCAGTGGCTTAGCACTTTTATGGAGTCCTTACCAAACAGCTTGTACTTTCTAGCCAAAAACTTAGTCCTGGCATTAACCTTCCCTAGCACTTTATTTGCCATGCGCACACCTCCCAAGCTTCCATCAATAATACATCCCAGGTAGCTAACAGAGGTTTTAGTAGTCAGCACCTCACCTAACACCACTCTGATTTCAGAGGACCTACCTAACCTAACTCCACTCTGATTTGATTTGACCTACTCAATTTAGGTCAAAAATCGGTCTGGATCCAAAAATAATTGCCTCAGTTTTAAGTGCAGAAATAGCTTATTATCTCCAAGCCATTTGCTAATGTCAGTAAGCTCTGTGCTAAGTATGCTCCCCGACATAGTTTTACTTTGTGAGACACCAGAAGTGTAGAGTCATCCGCATAAAGGAAAATAAGGCAAGAACAAGCATCTTTCATATCGTTAATATACAGTAAAAACAGTAGAGGCCCAAGCACACTCCCCTGCGGAACACCACAACTCATTAGTTTTGCCTGAGACCGTGAACCATTAACCTCTACTACTTGCTCCCTACCTGATAAATAGGACTTTACCCAGCCTAGATGGATACTGCTTAACCCCAGTGCCTCCATTTAGGAGATTAGGAGACAGTGGTTAACTGTAGCAAAGGCCTTTTGTAGGTCAAGCAGTACATTCCACAGAGATTTCCCTCATCAATCTCTTTCCTGATGAAGTCAGTCAAGTAAAGTAGACATGAATCAGTGGAGTATGTTTTTCTAAAACCCAACTGAAAATCATACATTAGACTTTGTTTGTTGACATATGAATACATTTGCTCAAGTACAACTCTCACCAGGATCTTTGATGTTATACTGAGAATAGATACAGGCCTATAATGCCCAAGGTCAGACTTTATCCCATTCTTATGCAGAGGTATAACTTTAGCCTGTTTCATGTCCCTGGGAAAGATGCCTTGTTCAAGAGACAGATTAACGATATGTGAAATACAAGGGCCAATTTTCTCAGCAGAATCTATAAGAAACCTTGCATGAATATTATCCAGGATTTAATGCTGGATTATTCAGCATTTAAGCTCTGCTAGCATACTGACTATTCTGACTATTTTGGCTGCTGCTACCTTTGCAAAAGAAAAATAGTTTGGCTGAACCCCTAACTCTACATAATACTTATGGACTTGGTTGCTTCCATACAAACCAGAACTGGTGGGCAGCTTGCTAACCAGTTTGCTGGCAACAGAAGTAAAAAAGAGTTGAATTCATTGGCAAACTCTGCTTTTTCATATATCATCTCCCCCCTGATGTTCAGTCCAATAATAAAATCAGACTGCTCTTGAGAGTTCTTACATTTCTTAAAGGCCTTATTCCTTGCATGGATAAATTGCATGGATAGATTCTAGAATCTCATGATTAAACCAAGGGCTAGATCTCTGCTTTACCTTGACCCGTCTAATGGGAGCCATCACATTCACCACAAGGAATCTACACTTAAATGCTTCCCAGGCACTGTCTACCCTACATTATCCACAGGTGTCTAGTCAATTTTACCCACTTGCTCCCTAAACATTTTAACCCAGTATTTTTTGAGTCCTCTGATTCTAACGGTTTTGTGACACTTAAATACATATTTAAAACCTTCCTTATGTCAAAATGTAATAAAATGATCACTGATTCCATAGACTATTACTCCACTCTGCGATATTTGAGATTTATCAGACACCAATATCAAACTACAGGACTGTTTTGCTATCACAGACTGGAAAATGTTCTGGGTTTCTTCCGATGGCATTGAGGAGTACACCACATCAGTCACTGGCTTTATCAATAAATGCATCGATGACATCGTCCCCACAGTGACTGTACGTACATATCCCAACCAGAAGACATGGATTACAGGCAACATTCGCACTGAGCTAAAGGGTAGAGCTGCCGTTTTTAAAGTGCGGGACTCTAACCCGGAAGCTCATGAGAAATCCTGCTATGCCCTCCGACGAACCATCAAACAGGCAAAGCGTCAACACAGGGCTAAGATTGAATCGTACCACTCCGGCTCTGACGCTCGTCTTATGCGGCAGGGCTTGCAAACTATTACAGACTACAAAGGAAGCACAGCCGCGAGCTGCCCAGTAACATGTGCCTACCAGAGGAGCCAAACCACTTCTATGCTCGCTTCGAGGCAAGCAACACTGAGGCATGCATGAGAGCATCAGCTGTTCCGGGCGACTGTGTGATCACGCTCTCTGTAGCCGACGTGAGTAAGATCTACAAAACAGGTCAACATTCACACTGCTGCGGGGCCAGACGGATTACCAGGACGTGTGCTCCGGGCATGTGCTGACCAACTGGCAGGTGTCTTCACTGACATTTTCAACATGTCCATGATTGAGTCTGTATTACCAACATGTTTCGGGCAAACCACCATAGTCCCTGTGCCCAAGAACACGAAGCAACCTGCCTAAATGACTACAGACCCGTAGCACTCACGTCCGTAGACATGAAGTGCTTTGAAAGGCTGGTAATGGCTCACATCAACACCATTATCCCAGAAACCCTAAACCCACTCCAATTTGCATACCGCCCAAAGAGATCCACTGATGATGCCATCTCTATTGCACTCCACACTGCCCTTTCCCACTTGGACAAAAGGAACACCTACGTGAGAATGCTATTCATTGACTACAGCTCAGCGTTCAACACCATAGTACCCTCAAAGCTCATCACTAAGCTAAGGATCCTGGGACTAAACAGCTCCCTCTGCAACTGGATCCTGGACTTCCTGACGGGCCGCCTCCAGGTGGTGAGGGTAGGTAGCAACACATCTGCCACGGTGATCCTCAACACTGGAGTCCCTCAGGGGTGCGTGCTCAGTCCCCTCCTGTACGCCCTGTTCACTTACAACTGCATGGCCAGGCACAACTCCAACACCATCACTGAGTTTGCAGACGACACAACAGTGATAGGCCTGATCACCGACAACGACGAGGCAGCCTACAGGGAGGAGGTCAGAGACCTGGCCGGATGGTGCCAGAATAACAACCTATCCCTCAACATAACCAAGCCTAAGGAGATGATTGTGGACTACAGGAAAAGGATGACCGAGCACACCCCCATTCTCATCAATGGGGCTGTAATGGAGCACGTTGAGAGCTTCAAGTTCCTTGGTGTCCACATCAGCAACAAACTAGAATGGTTCAAACACACCAAGACAGTCGTGAAGAGGGCACGACAAAGCTTATTCCCCCTCAGGAAACTAAAAAGATTTGGCATGGGTCGTGAGATCCTCAAAAGGTTCTACAGCTGCAACATCGAGAGCATCCTGACCGGTTGCATCACTGCCTGGTACGGCAATTGCTCGGCCTCCGACCGCAAGGCAACACAGAGGGTAGTGCGTACGGCCCAGTACATGACTGTGGCTAAGCTGCCTGGAATCCAGGACCTCGACACCAGGCAATGTCAGAGGAAGGCCCTAAAAAAATTGTCAAAGACCCCAGGCACCCCAGTCATAGACTGTTCTCTCTACTACCGCATGGCAAGCGGTACCGGAGTGCCAAGTCTAGGACAAAAAGGCTTCTCAACATTTTTTACCCCCAAGCCATAAGACTCCTGAATAGGTAATCAAATGGCTACCCGGACTATACGCATTGTGTGCTCCCCCAAACCCCTCTTTTACGCTGCTGCTACTCTCTGTTTATCATATATGCATAGTCACTTTAACTATACATTCATGCACATACTACCTCAATTAGCCCGACCAACCAGTGCCCCCGCACATTGGCTAACCGGGCTATCTGCATTGTGTCCCGCCACCCACCACCCGCCAACCCCTCTTTTACGCTACTGCTACTCTCTGTTTATCATGCCTGTATATAGCCTTGTAACTGTTATAGCCTCGCTACTGTATATAGCCTCGCTACTGTTATTTTTCACTGTCTTTTTAGTGTTGTTTTTATTTCTTTACTTACCTATTGTTCACCTAATACTTAAAAAAAAATTTTTGAAATTGCACTGTTGGTTAGAGCGTGTAAGTAAGCATTTCACTGTAAGGCACATGTGACAAATATGATTTGATTTCCCATCAGGGAATCATTACAGTAGTCTAAATTGTGGCAATTAATTCTATAGTGTTTTCTGAGAGTCTCTCCTCTGGCACTAGAGTCCTGCATCGGGCAACAACAACAAAACTGTCAGTGGTTCTAGAGTTAAGAGAGAACTTGGATAAATACAATGCGTGAATTTTGCTTGACATGGTGGGCTTTTGGTTTCTCTCCCTCTAAAAACCGCAATAAATAATTCTATAGAACAAACTGTCTTTATTTACAAATTAGTAAGAATGTCTCGCCCCATGTTCAAGAACGGCCTTTTTCCCTTTATTCAGATTACAATCGCTCACTTTCGGTCATTTGAAATGAAATCTTCTCCAAAATATCATTTTTTACCAAGTTAATCTGCTCATGTTGTGTGTTTTCAATTATTTGTGACATTGTGGCATTTAAATCATATTGAAGATAGAAGCCGCCTCTTAATGAGTTCCGAGAGCCGATCTGTTATCCAACGATTAGTTTAATAGCCCGGCTACTGTTGGTGTGAAAATCCCTCCCAATTTGCAATTTATTTGATGCTTAAGTACTCTAAAGTTTTACAGAGTAACTGCTCATCAACATCTTTATGCTTTCGTTCATAAAATAACAATAAAAAAAACTTTCAAAATGCAGATGTTTATTTCAACTTCTGTACAGTAAACCCCAGCTCCACGACCACGGGTAAAACCTTGCTGAGATGAAATATTTGTTGGAATTTGTTGGAATGTTGCATAATTTAGTTTCTCAAGCCAAAACGTCTTGATGGCCTTCACCAGTTCATCTTTGTTTGTAGGCTTGGCAGAGTTACGGATACATTTTTCAGAATAAAGTAGGCTATTGAAGGCAACAAATTGTTGCTTACTGGAAGATCCATAAGAAAGTCATCCAATTGTTATAATAGGATTTGAAGCAACAGCCTAACTCCGTGTGGTGAACTATTTCACCACCGTTTCATAATGCTCTGAGACAAGCATGGGACTGGTCTCGATAAATCAATGCGATTTTTATTTTCACAAAATCTCCGTTTGGGTATTGGTTAGCCTACAATTAGGGTGTGGAAATGTTAGGATTATTTTGCTCTTGGTCAGCCTACTCCTTACCGGTCACGTTGTACAGCGCCATATTGTCCTAATGGACACCCTCAGGGTTTTGTTTTTTGTTTTTCTTGGAATAAAAACACCATAATCTTAATCCAATTAATTAAACTACATTTCTTAAAATCAATCCCATATACTATGTTCTCACAAAAAAAGTACAGCCAATATTAAAAACTGTCAAATGCTTCTCAAAAATCCCCTCTGGTGGTCAAACTAGCACTAACTAGCATTAATGGCAACAATGGCTGACAATTAAATAAAGTACCATAGAATTCTGCGGCAGCCTGCAAGGTGTGCTGCAGTATGACACAACTTTAAAGGAAGAACCACTGTACACTAGAGTATAGGTTCAGTCTTATGGATCTTGCGGATGGGACATTGTGTGTGTGTGTGTGTGTGTGTGTGTGTGTGTGTGTGTGTGTGTGTGTGTGTGTGTGTGTGTGTGTGTGTGTGTGTGTGTGTGTGTGTGTGTGTGTGTGTGTGTGTGTGTGTGTGTGTGTGTGTGTGTGTGTGTGTGTGTGTGTGTGTGCGTGCGTGCGTGCATTCCTACCTTGGTGATCTCGGGGTCAGGACACTGGCTATTCATATACTGGCAGTCATTCCTGGGTCTACAGCTGTTGTCACACCAGCCACACAGATGTCCCAGGTTCTCACGTCCCCAACACTGGGAACAGTCCCCATTGCCCACCCCACAGTTATACACCTCCACTGAGAGAGAAAAAGGGAGAGGGAGAGGGAGAGAGCTTTATTATTACAATACAGCATGCTAGCAACATACAGGCAACATCACGTAACCATCACGTAACCGTATGAATATATTATACTGAGCCTATGTCAGATGCTTTGGATAAAAAAGATTTTCAGCATAATAGAAATAACAGACAGACATATGAACAGAAAGAAAAGAGAAACAGATGAGCATGTCCATGTTCCAGCACCTCCCATAGAGAAATCACGTGCGCTTGTGTGTGTGTTTTGATGACTGAGCACGGTATGAAGCATCAATCTTGTAATAAAGTAGGCCGTATTTCTGGCTGTGGGCCAGGGCTGTTCTTCTGCTCTAAGGGCTCACATGGTAAACACATGGCCTGTTAACTTTGAGAATATGCTGGCATCTGGGCGTGTGTGTGTGTGTGTGTGTGTGTGTGTGTGTGTGTGTGTGGTTTTACTATCCTTGTGGGTAACAGAAGTCCTCGCAAAGATAGCAAAACAAGGATATTTCGGGTCCTCACAAGGAAAGAGGCTATTTTAGGGATTATGTTTAGGGTTAGAATGAGTGTTAGGTTTAGGAGATAGGGTTAGGTTCAGGGTTAGGGGTTTGGTGTCAGGGTTAAGTTTAGGGAAAATAAGATTTTGAATGGGAATAAATGTTTTGGTCCACACAAGTATAGTAAGACAAATGTGTGTGTGTGCGTGCATGCGCTCATACCTGTCATGGGTTTAGGGCTGTCGATGTATTTGTCCAGGTGTCCCTTTCTACGCAGACTGAGCTGAAACACCTGACTCCTCTCCACAGTGGTTAGCTATATGGTAAGAGAGACAAGCCCGCTGATTGGCCATTTCACCATACACTACCAGTAAGCATGGCTTCAATTGGCCATACACTAAATAGCTTATTTCTTATTGGCCCTTTACAAAGATTGTGTTGCGTGACAGCTACTCTTGGAACATGATTGGTTGTACTCACCGTCACTCCACTGCACTTGACCCCTGAGCTGTCCTCCAACCATCGGAAATCATACCGCTGCTCGTTCCCAAAGTCACACTCTAGCTCCTCCCCCTACAGAACAAAACAATACAGCCATGTCGTCATAGCAATGACATTTCATTTAGAAACCAATCAGAGGGGAGGCACAGTCTGACATCACCCAGGGAAACAGAGTTTATGGTGACACATTTTGGGGTTTGCACATCTTGTTATGTCTTTATTTTCCTCATCCTAGCTAGTCCTGCAGCTTAGATGCCAATCGGTTTCTGCTTCAGCCAGCTGCTTTGGAAATGTCATGCCAAACATTGGCAAGAGAACATTGGCAAGAAAGCGACAAGTTAGCTAAAGCAACCGCCTGGCCCCCAGAAAACTCCATATATTCACAATAGTTTGTTTTGGAGCTACAAATAGTGTCTCTTTATTCAGAGTGTGCACTTCCTCCAGTTCCATTATCAGCCTGGTGGCTGTTTCGTTTAGTTGAGCTAACATACCTATCAGTCGATCAGGGCTCATGTTAAATGGTTCATGAGTGTTACATGCACTATGTAGGGAATAGAGTGTCATATGACAAACGATAACAAGGACCTGGCTGGGAGAGAACTCTGTCCTCCTGAATAGTTGGTAACCATTGACAACCCTGGGAGCGGAGGAATGCAAAACATCTAAATAGCCCAGGATAATTGTCCCTGCCAGGCAGAATTTAGAATCCATTAATAATTCATCGTATTCATCAACATCTGGACGGTAAAGTCCCCTACCTCAGCAACTCATCTGGGATGCAGAGGGGTTCACTATGAATTCACATTTCAGCCAAAACATCAGGAGATACGACCACACATTTTGTGTGTAATAGTGTACATGTTAGGAAGAGAAGTGCAGTCAGTCTACTCTAAGTGCTTGTAGTCAGTCATAAGGTATGTATGAACAGTTACATATGGATTGATTTAACATGTTATAATAGGCCAGAATAAGTCACTCGGGCTCCCGAGTGGCACAGCAGTGTAAGGCACTGCATCTCAGTGCAAGAGGCGTCACTACAGTGCCTGGTTCGAATCCAGGATGTATCACATCTGGCCATGATTGGGAGTCCCATAGGGCGGCGCACAATTGGCCCAGCGTCATCCGGGTTTGGCCGGGGTAGGCAGTAATTGTAAATAAGAATTTGTTCTTAACTGACTTGCTAAATAAAGGCTAAAAGAATATATTTAAAAAAAGTATATGACTGTGGTGCTTTGAACTGTAAAACATTTACCCTTTCACATTACATTGTTTATTTTCCTTCTGCTTTCGACTATGTTTCCCTGATTCATAAAGATCTTCTCTGAATAGTCATTGCGTTCTTTGCCCCAGATAGACTATATGCCAATTTGAGGCATAGAGCCATGTTTAAACAAGCTAAATAATAGCAAGGAATGCCATGTCAAGCTAGTTTGGTCTTCCCACTGTAGTATGAGACCTCCTTTTCTATACTTTACAACACATATACATCTGACTCACAGCAAAGCTGATGACATTGATCAACTGAATAGAAATAATAACAGCTATCAAAGGTTGATTATATCTATGCCAATAAACTGTGTGTGTGTGTGTGTGTGTGTGTGTGTGTGTGTGTGTGTGTGTGTGTGTGTGTGTGTGTGTGTGTGTGTGTGTGTGTGTGTGTGTGTGTGTGTGTGTGTGTGTGTGTGTGTGTGTGTGTGTGTGTGTGTGTGTGTGTGTGTGTGTGACTAACTGTCTGTCGCCATAGAAACCCAGTCAGAGAGTGTGTGAAAGGGCACAGGGTTATGGTTATGACTGGCCAGACCTGGCAACTAGTCAGAGATGGAATGTCACAAGCTAACAGAGTCAGACCCTCATCACTTTTTTCCTCCAATAAATTGAGGTTAGGATTCGGGTTATACAGACTGATCTGAGATCAGTGTCTGAAGGTAAAAAGTGTCTAAAAGTGAAAAGATAGGGCAAATAGTACTAAAGATTGCTATGTGTTCGTTGAATGTCTCCATATGTCTGTGAATGCCTGTATATCTACTGAGAGATAAGATATCAGAGAACCTGGTGGTAACAGACGGCTAAAAGGTGTTTCAAATAAGTGAGGAGATAAAGCCATTCATCATTCTGATTCTAACCTCTTCATTGCAGTCACTGCAGATGTCTCAGCTCATTCCCAAAGAGCAACCACTGAGGGGTTCACTATCATTCCCGCAAATCTCCCTCTAAGAGCCTGAATCTCTTCACTCCTATCTGGCTGTACCACATTTAGTATAGAATGTAACAGGGGCTACTGTATATTGTACCTGTACCACGTTGTCTAGGAACAGGGTGAAGTTCTGGGTCATCCCCGAGGGCGAAGGTGCAACATTCTTTGCCACAAGACTTGGACAGAAAGTAGCATTCTGGGGGACAGGAAGTGACACACACACACACTCAGGGGTTAAAAAAAAAACAATGGTTCCCCTGCAGACATCCGCTTCCAAAAATACCTGTCCTGTTTATGTAGCTGAGAGGAGGAGGAGGAAATGAGAGGGTGAAGCTCCGCTCTACTCAGAGTGAAACAACATCCTAAAATGGAGGGTTGGTGAGGGATTAGAAAAACAGGCACACCGGAAGGCAAAGATGGCGGAATAATGGCAGGATGGGGCTCAACGCAGAAAACCAGACTTAAAAAATGTTATGTCCAGCTAACAGACTAACAGCGCCAAGCTCACTCTGACTCACCTAACCACACTCCTTCAGAGTACACCAGTTTCTATGGACTCAATCAGACTGTGCGTGGGGATCCAAACAGTGGCAGGGCAACGTTGCTTCTCTAACACCAAAGGCAGTATGAGAGAGGGGTGGCTGGCTGTACCACAGCAGTGATGCTGTCAGAACCTAGGTATGCTCAGAGGAGGTGAGTAGTGTGTCTAAGGGGTTGTGATAGCTTCAATGAACATAACGAGCATTTCCTGCCGTAACATAACACTACTTAAAGGGATAGCTGTTCTCACAACAATTAAAGTTTGACTGAGATTTTTACATCTCAAAAGAGGTTTAATATTGAGATCAGTCCTCCATGCCAGATTTGGACCATTTTAAAAACATCATTACTAACAAACATGTTCAGATGAAAGCAGCTCCCACTCTGGCACCATACACACTAACTATACACCAGGGCACCATTATATGGCACTGTACAGTAGACAGGAAAAACGGTGAAACAGTGAGCCTATTCTTCACACTGGTTCCAGGGGGCCTATCAAAAAGCCACCACCACGAAGAACTGGGAGAGAGAGCCCTGAGAAGTTCAGAGAGGCTTTAACATGGCCCATTATCTCGTTAGGAGTCTGTTAACCATGTCTCCCTGTGTTTTATGGGCTGCTTCAAAAATAGCTGACAACAGTAAGATAGCTTTAACCTGGTACGACTGGCCGGAATGTTACACGAGGCCAAATCAGAATGGACTGAGATCATCATAGGAGCTTCTGATTGGTTGCCATCGATCTAGGGTTTAGTTTGACATTTCCCCCGCTAATGTTTAAGGCTGGGACTAGTGGGGAATGGATCCTCGATCTGTAACTAATAGAGCTACTTCTAAACTAGCCAGTGTTTCTGACCGGAGTGGTTTAACAGAGGGCTAACTCACCTCTAGCAGGCTATGTTTGGAGTCGTCTTTCGAGGAGAGGCAAGAGTGGCTGTCCTGGTCCCAGTAACACCTCCACCTGGTGCTCAGACAGCTGATACATCTGACACACAGGAGAACACACATAAATAAGGGTTAGACCAGCGTTTCCCAAACTCAGTTTTGTTTTTTGCCGTAGCACTACATAGCTGATTCAAATAATCATCTAATCATCCAGCTTTGATTATTTGAATCTGCTGGCCAAACACACACACATGAGACCTGGAACCTTTAGTGAACACAGTGGACGAAGCAACATGCAAGGTCAAACAGGGTTACACTGGCTACGAGAGAAGATACTAAACATCGAGTTCCACTATTCACGAGGAGAGCTGTGAAGGCAGGAATCCCTGACAGAGCTGTGTGCATGCGTGTGTGTGTGTTTTCCCAGATAGCAGCCCAAATAAGAACACCTCCACTGTGTGTCACTCTATTGCCTGTGGGTGGAAGACAGATGTCCCCACACCAGGAGTGATAGCGCCTTCAGTGATACCCTGTCTGTCTCATAACAACCATGGGAGAAGGGGTGCCAGCTTGCCAATTAAGCGAGGGGAGATGAAGGGGTTTGCAGGAACGTGATTTGCTGGGTGTGTGTGGGGGAGGGTGATTAGAAGCAGACGACCCACTCCAGGGATTCTTATCAGGCAGCTTTTTTGTTTTAGCTAAATGACTCTCACTCACAAACACATACACAGAAACACGCCCCCCCCGCTCTCCCTCTCTCACACTGCTCGTCATATAGAGTCATTCTGAAAACCCACCCCTGACCCTCACACACTGAACACACAGATGAGCTCTTAATCTCAGGCCTCTCAGTGAGCACTGTGATTCAACACACACTCTCAGTCTCTGTCAAGGAGAAAGCTGTTAGGGAGAATCAGGGGCTCAACTTTCACTTTCACGGGGACATTTTTATTTTTGCACTGTGATACTGTGTTGCCCCTTTTTTTGAGTTGTAAAAGCAAGCAGAGCAGAAACTGGTTACTCTTTATTTGACTGATGTAGCTGTCGAGGTAACTGTTGCTTAGACTAAAAGGCAAAAATGATTTATTACCATGTAACGTTAGCCAATGTTCAATCCCCTCTCGCCTGAAGTTCTGTCAGATAGCAGTATCTAACAGCTGTTGTGTGTATGGAAATGTTTTTGTCCCGTTTCAACAGAAGTAAATGAACCTGGCTAGTTTTCGGGCAATAATGTAACATTAGAGCTAGCCAAAAGTTGGCTAACGTTAGCTAGCTTGCTGACTAAATGTATGTATTATTTTTGCCTCAATCACACTAGACCTGAATCAAACGATGAAACCAGTGGCCAAACGATTGAAGACAAATATACTGACATTTTTTGACAGCGCAATGTGAGTTTTTATTAGAGTCAGTATAGCAATGTAACGTTATTAATCTGTCCGTTTCCTTAGCAAATTCAGTACTTTTCATACTGACACAGTATAAACAGCTCTACAGGCTACTCTGTCATGGCGCACAGTCAGTACACAGCACAATATTGATGAAGATGAATGGATACAGATATGTTTGAATGCGCAGTCATGTTCATATCATCTCAGACATAAATGACTGCACTTTAAGACCATCCATAGAACATCCTATATGCCAGTGAAACTGAATATCATGCCCTCAGAAATGTAATTCGTCTGCTGGAAGTGTAAAACACAAAAGGGGACACATTTGCATATGTTATGATCTTGTGAAGGCTGGCTGAATTCTGGCAAAGAGTATGATTTGATTTATTAGATTCACTAGATTTGATTTATTTATTTTACCTCAGCAGGTCTACAGATTCTTATCCCTGTTTTTGTTTGCTTGGAAATGTTGATACTGGAGACTGTTATAAGAAGAAACTATGTAACCTAGCATGTATAGTGGCTAATAAATGCATTGCCATTAATTGGAAGGTTGGTTATCCTACCACAATGTCAAAATTAATGGCAGAAATGTCAAATTGTGTATCAATAGATTTGATGTATTACAAGATTAAGGGTATACTGTGCAACTTTCATAAGGTCTGGGTGCCTGTTTGACAGAAGGGGTCTGTATTGAAAACATTCAATTCTTTTTGTCATACAGTCGCAAATAAAACAATTATTTTCATGGCACACGAGACACCTGTGTGATTTGGTCTGTCTCAGTGGACTAATCCATTGAGGAGGCCCAGTGGTGTAAAGTACTTTAAAGTATAAAATACTTTAAAGTAGCCTACTACTTAAGTAATTTTTTAGGTGTATCTGTACTTTACTTTGCTATTTATAGTTTTGACAAATTTTACTTTTACTCCACTAAATTCTTAAAGAAAATAATGTACTTTTTACACCATATACATTTTCCCTGATACCCAAAGGTACTTGTTACATTTTGAATGCCCGAGAGCACAGTGTGGTGTGAAATCTGTGAATGTATTCAAAAGTTTTTAAAATGGTATAAACTGCCTTAATTTTGCAGGACCCCGGGAACGGGGATTCATACTAAATACAAATACAAATGCTTAGCAAGACAGGAAAATGGTCCAATTCACGCATTTATCAAGAGAACATCCCTGGTCATCCCTGAACATCGCTGCCTCTGATCTGGCAGACTCACTAAACACAAATGCTTTGTTGGAAAATTATTGTCGGAGTGTGCTGCCGGCTATCCATGAATAAAATGTACAAAAACAATTGTGCCATTTGGTTTGCTTAATATAAATGGAATTTCAAATGATTTATACTTTTACTATTGATTATTAAGTGTATTTAAAACCAAATGCTTTCTAGACTTTTACTCAAATAATATTTTACTGGGTGACTTTCACTTTTACTTCAGTTATTTTCTATTAAGGTATCTTTACTTTTACTCAAGTATGACAATTGGATATTTTTTCCACCACTGAGGAGGCCGTGGGGATGCCACGGTCCAAGAATATGGGAATTGTGGCTCAGATGCACAAGGCACGTCTCCAGAATGCGCTCTCTCCCGCCATTTTGTGGGTATTCATTGTTTCATAACTTTTTTTTTTTATTTCATTTTTTTTATTTCACCTTTATTTAACCAGGTAGGCTAGTTGAGAACAAGTTCTCATTTGCAACTGCGAACTGGCCAAGATAAAGCAAAGCAGTTTGACACATACAACACAGAGTTACACATGGAGTAAACAAACATACAGTCAATAATAAAGTTGGGGGGAAAAAGTCTATATACAGTATGTGCAAATGAGGTAGGATAAGGGAGGAAAAGGCAATAAATAGGCCATGGTAGCAACGTAATTACAATATAACAATTAAACACTGCAATGGTAGATGTGCAGAAGATGAATGTGCAAGTAGAGATACTGGGGTGCAAAGGAGCAAGATAAATAAATAAATACAGTTTGGGGATGAGGTAGTTGGATGGGCTATGTACAGGTGCAGTGATCTCTGAGCTGCTCTGACAGCTGGTGCTTAAAGCTAGTGAGGGAGATATGAGTCTCCAGCTTCAGTGATTTTTGCAGTTCTTTCCAGTCATTGGCAGCAGAGAACTGGAAGGAAAGGCGGCCAAAGGAAGAATTAGCTTTGGGGGTGACCAGTGAGATATGCCTGCTGGAGCACGTGCTGCTATGGTGACCAGTGAGCTGAGATAAGGCGGGGCTTTACCTAGCAGAGACTTGTAGATGACCTGGAGCCAATGGGTTTGGCGACGAGTATGAAGCGAGGGCCAGCCAACGAGAGGTCGCAGTGGTGGGTAGTGGTGGGTAGTATATGGGGCTTTGGTGACAAAACGGATGGCACTGTGATAGACTGCATCCAATTTGTTGAGTAGAGTGTTGGTGGCTATTTTGTAAAGGACATCGCCGAAGTCGAGGATCGGTAGGATGGTCAGTTTTACGAGGGTATGTTTGGCAGCATGAGTGAAGGATACTGAGTTGCGAAATAGGGGGCTAATTCTAGATTTCATTTTGGATTGGAGATGCTTAATGTGAGTCTGGAAGGAGAGTTTACAGTCTAACCAGACACCTAGGTATTTGTAGTTGTCCACATATTCTAAGTCAGAATCGTCCAGAGTAGTGATGCTGGACGGGCGGGCAGGTGCGGGCATCGATCGGTTCAAGAGCATGCATTTAGTTTTACTTGCATTTAAGAGCAATTGGAGGCCATGGAAGGAGAGTTGTATGGCATTGAAGCTTGTTTGGGGGTTAGTTAACACAGTGTCCAAAGAAGGGCCAGAGGTATACAGAATGGTGTCGTCTGCGTAGAGGTGTATCAGAGAATCACCAGCAGCAAGAGCGACATCATTGATGTATACAGAGAAGAGAGTCGGCCCGAGAATTGAACTCTGTGGCACCCCCATAAAGACTGCCAGAGGTCCGGACAACAGGCCCTCCGATTTGACACACTGAACTCTATCAGAGAAGTAGTTGGTGAACCAGGCGAGGCAATCATTTAAGAAACCAAGGCTATTGAGTCTGTCGATAATAATGTGGTGATTGACAGAGTCGAAAGCCTTGGCCAGGTCAATGAATACGGCTGCACAGTAATGTCTCTTATCGATGGCGGTTATGATATCATTTAGGACCTTGAGCGTGGCTGAGGTGCACCTATGACCAGCTCTGAAACCAGATTGCATAGTGGAGAAGGTACGGTGGGATTCGAAATGGTCGGTAATCTGTTTGTTAACTTGGCTTTCAAAGACCTTAGAAAGGCAGGGTAGGATGGATATAGGTCTGTAGCAGTTTGGGTCTAGAGTGTCTCTCCCTTTGAAGAGGGGGATGACCGCGGCAGCTTTCCAATCTTTAGGAATCTCAGACGATACGAAAGAGAGGTTGAACAGGCTAGTAATAGGGGTTGCAACAATTTCGGCAGATCATTTTAGAAAGAGAGGGTCCAGATTGTCTAGCCCAGCTGATTTGTAGGGGTCCAGATTTTGCAGCTCTTTCAGAACATCAACTATCTGGATTTGGGTGAAGGAGAAATGGGGGAGGCTTGGGTGAGGTGCTGTGGGGGGTGGAGGGCTGTTGATCGGGGTAGCGGTAGCCAGGTGGAGAGCAAGGCCAGCCGTAGAAAAATGCTTATTGAAATTCTCAATTATAGTGGATTTATCAGTGGTGACAGTGTTTCCTAGCCTCAGTGCAGTGGGCAGCTGGGAGGAGGTGCTCTTATTCTCCATGGACTTTACAGTGTCCCAAAACTTTTTTGAGTTTGTAATACAGGATGCAAATTTCTGCTTGAAATTGTTCTTCATTGTTTGCTGTGTCTATCAATTCCCCGTTACATACATCACCAGCAATAGTTTACATTTACTGTTAATTCCCATAATGTCTAATCTGCAATGTGTGTTTGGTTATGGTAATGTTGGACATGTGTTTTGCAGAACTCACAATCTATGCTACACTTGTAAGAAACAAATTTTTGTTAATTTCATTCCATTTATGAGTTTTGTCAATTTATTCATCGTCTTTTGCTTAAAAAACTCCTGTCAATGTTGAGTAAGGACGTGAACCTGATTACACATATAGAATTAGGACTAGGCTACCTGGCCTGCATGCAAATGTAGGCCTATAAATGATCCATTTGTGGATGTCTGATAGTATTTCTGATTGTCTTAACTCAGACTCTGTGCAGCTTCTCAAAGTATTTTTTCTTCACCTCGAACAGGAAGTAAACAAAGTCAGATTTTTAGAATCAATTGAGAATGACAATAGTTCCTCAAAGTACTTGAACAATATTTTCAGCTCTCTCCCTTTCCATAACTACTCGGCATTAAAGGGAAAAAGTAATGCTCTGATCCAGTGGAAACGTCATAAAATACCTGATTACTTCTTCAGCCTTGCACAAATAGCCTAAGGCTGTGTCTGTCCCGACGTCACTGGCGGGGGAAACTCTGAGTGCCCAAAATTGTTTATACAATGTTTAACGTTTTCTAGTGCGAGTAGACCAGGTTGATAGCTTTATAAAATGTTTCAGACAGGCCCTGAATAGACAATATGATTTATCAGATATTTATTTTTATTAGGATATTTTCTACCTGCAGGCTGCAATGCTTTTATGCGTTGGCTTTATGTAGATTATTATTACATAGTTGGCAATGGCAATATACGTTTAGATTTGTATTATTTTAATTTAGATATAGAATGTAGATTAACCACAGACAATGATTTTGAGATACAAAGACTATTATAAGTTAAATAAAACTGCTCCATGAAAATGTGCATATGAAATCATAATTGGCACGCAGATTGGTAGAAATGGTAAGATAAATTGACACTACAAATGGAAAAGGTTGCTGACACCGGGTGTAGCCTATTACTAGCAACTTCAGGAGCATAATGGTAGAATCTGCAAAGCAGCAGGAGAAGGAGGGTCGGGAACTTTTTCTACTTCTTCTGGTTAGGCTATCTTGATCTCTGGCTCCCTCATTAGTAATTTGTAATTTGTTGATTGTCTTCCTTATTTAATCAAACAGCGTGCTTAAAGCATCAGACAAGTTCAGTAAGCCTACATATAGTTGCTTTTATAAAAACACATAGGGTGTGTCTATATAGGCTAAGGAAAACTACATGTTTTAAAATGTTGATCAATCGATTGGTCAAAAGAAAAGACTACTTTTCGTGGACCAAGATTTTTTTTAGTCGGGGACAGTCCTAGTAGAAATGTGGTAAATGTGCTTTAGATGACCCAAAATTCTGAGGGAGAACCCCCTGCCAGGTTATGTCCCCCCCACTTCTAAAACAAAAGTTACGCCCCTGGGGAGAATATACAGTTGAAGTCGGAAGTTTACATACCCTTAGGTTGGAGTCATTAAAACTCGTTTTTCAACCACTCCATACATTTCTTGTTAACAAACTATAGTTTTGTGCATGACACAAGTAATTTTTCCAACAATTGTTTACAGACACTTATAATTCACTGTATCACAATTCTAGTGGGTCAGAAGTTTACATACACTAAGTTGACTGTGCCTTTAAACAGCTTGGGAAATTCCAGAAAATGATGTCATGGCTTTAAAAGCTTCTGATAGGCTAATTGACATAATTTGAGTCAATTGGAGGTGTAGCTGTGGATGTATTTCAAGGCCTACCTTCAAATGCAGTGCCTCTATGCTTGACATCATGGGAAAATCAAAAGAAATCAGCCAAGACCTCAGAAAAAGAATTGTAGACCTCCACAAGTCTGGTTCATCCTTGGGAGCAATTTCCAGACGCCTGAAGTTACCACGTTCATCTGTTTAAAGAATAGTACGGAAGTATAAACACCATGGGACGATGCAGCAGTCATACCGCTCAGGAAGGAGACGCGTTCTGTCTCCTAGAGATGAATGTATTTTGGTGCGAAAGATACAAATCAAACCTTGTGGAGATGCTGGAGGAAACAGGTACAAAAGTATCTATATCCATAGTAAAACAAGTCCTATATCGACATAACCTGGGACTGGTGCACTTCACAAAATAAAATGTATCATGAGGAAGGAAAATTATGTGGATATATTGAAGCAACATCTCAAGACATCAGTCAGGAAGTTAAAGCTTGGTCGCAAATGGGTCTTCCAAATGGACAATGACCCAAAGCATAGTTCCAAAGTTGTGTCAAAATGGATTAAGGACAACAAAGTCAAGGTATTGGAGTGGCCAGTTCTGTGGGCAGAACTGAAAAAGCATGTGCGAACAAGGAGGCCTACAAACATGATTGTTACACCAGCTCTGTCAGGAGGAATGGGCCAAAATTCACCCAACTTATTGTGGGAAGCTTGTGGAAGGCTACCTGAAACGTTTGACCCAAGTTAAAACTTTAAAGGTAATGCTACCAAATGCTAATTGAGTGTATGTAAACTTCTGACCCACTGGGAATGTGATGAAATAAATAAAAGCTGAAATAAATCATACCCTCTACTATTATTCTGACATTTTACATTCTTAAAATAAAGTGGTGATCCTAACTGACCTAAGACAGGGAATTTTTACTAGGATTAAATGTCAGGAATTGTGAAAAACTGAGTTTAAATGTATTTGGCTAAGGTGTATGTAAACTTCCGACTTCAACTGTACATTTTTAAAGGGGGAGAAAGGGACGGTCAGAGGGAGGAATGAGACAGAGGCATAGTGAAAGAAACAAGAGTGACAGTGAAAGAGAGAGAGGAAAAAGGGGGAGGTGTGTGGAAGAAAGTGAAAAGCGCTTCACCTAGAAACCTCATCGACACAACTCATCCCACCAAAACAGACAGAATCGACTTTTTTTTCAACCCACTTTTAATCCAAATCGAATGTCATGGTGATTTTTTTTTGTTGTTGAGTTCACATTGAATTATTGTTAATTGAAAACTCAGCCAAATGTAAATCACAAATAGACGTTGAACTGATGTTTGTGCCCAGTGGGCTGTGAGAGCGCACTCTCAACACACAAACACACCCTTCTGGATACAAACACAGACGCAAGGCCCACAGAACCAAGAAATCAGGATTCGCTCCAAACACAGAACAAAATAAGCCTGAATCCAGTTACAGTGTGATGGTGAAACTCTAGTTTACACAGACAGCCTCTCTCAGTCAAACTCGTCTTTCTGCAATTATTAAAGGTCCAATGCAGCCATTTTCATATCAGAATCAAATCATTTCAAGTACCTTACTGTGATTGACAATTTGAATTGAAAACAAAAAGGAACAAAAATAGCTTATTAGTAAACAGCAATTTCTCAAGTAAGAATTTAGCTAGGACTGTGTGGGAGTGGTCTGAGTAGGGTGGGGAAAACTGAAAATGTCCTGTTATTGGCAGAGAGGTTTAAAACTATCTTTCTTATTGGTCTATTAACAAATTTACCGCATGGTGATGTCACCGTGGAAGGCAAAAACTCCATCCCACCAAAACAAACTGAATCTTCATGCAGTCTTTTCAATCAGCTCTTACACTAAAATGGCATTATCATCATTTTCACAATTTCAAAGTATTATTCCAACCTCATAGAGTGGAAATGTATATACAACACAGGAACACACGTTTTGGACAGCACTTTGCCTTGATGAGAGCAACTTGAAGTGGTTAAAAGTGGATAGAGTATCTGAGGTCTTCCGTTTGCGGCCCTGCACTCTTCCTGTGAGAATGGCACTTAGCTCATTATCACCTTCAACAATACATTCTAACTTCACACCTTCAGACCTCACCGAGGACACAGGGGCATGCAAAAACACACACACATGCAACTTCTTACATATCATCTTTGAGATTTAACGTGTAATGAAAAGTACTATATAAATGACATATATTATTATTGTACACCTGCATAACACACAGACAACTCGATTTTCACACCTCTAAACCAATCTGACAAGTTCCAACAGTTTGCTGCTCTGAATGCACAAACATACACATTGTCATTTATACGTACGCACACATACATTATACACATTACACTATACACATGACACATGCTGTACATTAGCCACAGCTCTCCACAGGAAAAGCATGAACAGGACTAGCCACAGCGCTAACTTAGCCAAGTAGCTTACTTCTACGGCCACACTACATACATTTGACATGGCATACCTTGTCAAGACTTCAACCAGGCTGAATTTAAACTATTCAAATAGATATAGAAAAATATTTAACTATCATTCCCCTCACTGAGTACAGAGGGAAAGCTATTCAATTCAAGAAACTATATTTACCCCAAATAAACAATGGTTGCTAGTCAAAACATAGTATTGTAGACCACATAAAACAACATGAGAGACACTGTATATAGCCAACCAACAACATACAGCATATACAAGACAAATATAGGCAATACAGCACCACTCACTGACACCAACGCTGATTTCAATAGCTCTGCCACCAGAGGCGTCATGACCCACTGCAATTGTGGTACAGTGAGCTAAAAGTGAAATAATCTGTCTGTAAACAATTGTTGGAAAAATGACTTGTGTCATGCACCTAACCAACTTGCCAAAACTATAGTTTGTCAAGAAGAAATTTGTGGAGTGTTTGAAAAATTTGATTTAATGACTTCAACGTAAGTGTATGTCAACTTCCGACTTCAACTGTATACGTACATAGTTATTTTCAAAGAAAGATATGGTGGTTGGAAGTGATGCAGACAATTACATTGATACAATCTATCTGCAATATTAAAACTGTTCTACCCCCGCCCCCAAAAAAAGGATTCAGACCCCTTGACTTTTTCCACATTTTGTTACGTTATAACCTTATTCTAAAATGTATTAAATTGTTTCTTTCGTTCATCAATCTACACACAATACCCCATACAAAAACAGTTTTTTAGAAATTTTGGGAAATGCAAATACATTATTTTTTTTTAATTAACATTTAAGTATCAGTATCAGTAACATCACTAAGTATTCAGACTCTTTACTCAGTACTTTGTTCAAGCACCTTTGGCAGAGATTAGAGCTTCAAGTTTTCTAGGGTATGACACTACAAGCTTGGTACACCTGTATTTGGGGAGTTTCTCCCATTCTTCTCCGCAGATCCTCTCAAGCTCTGTCAGGTTAGATGGGGAGCGTCGCTGCACAGCTATATTCAGGTCTCTCCAGACATGTTCGATTGAGTTCAAGTCTGGGCTTTGGCTGCGATACTCGAGGACATTCAGAGATTCTTCCCAAAGCCACTCCTGCGTTGTCTAGGCTGTGTGCGTAGGGTCGTTGACCTCTTGGAAGGTGAACCTTCACCCCAGTCTGAGGTCCTGAGTGCTCTGGAGCAGGTTTTCATCAAGGATCTTTGCTCCGTTGATCTCTCCCTCAATCCTGAATATTCTCTCAGTCCCTACAGCTGAAAAACATCCCCACAGCATGATGCTGCCACCACCGTGCGTCACCGTAGGGATGGTGCCAGGTTTACTCCAGATGGGATGCTTGGCATTCAGGCCAAAGAGTTCAAGCTTGGTTTCATAAGACCAGAGAATCTTGTTTTTCATGGTCTAAGAGTCTTTAGGTGCGTTTTGGCAAACTCCAAGCGGGCTGTCATGTGCTTTTACTGAGGAGTGGCTTCTGTCTGGCCATTCTATCATAAAGGCCTGATTGGTGGAGTTCTGCATAGATGGTTGTCCTTCTGGAAGTTTCTCTCATCTCCACAGAGGAAATCTAGGGGTCTGTCAGAGTGACCATCGGGTTTTTGGTCACCTCTCTGACCAAGGCCCTTCTCCCCCGATTGCTCAGTTTGGCCGGGTGGCCAGTTCTAGGAAGCGTCTTGGTGGTTATTAACTTCTTCCATTTAAGAATGATGAAGGCCACTGTTCTTGGGGACCTTCAATGCTGCAGAAATGTTTGGTACCCTTCCCCAAATCTGTGCCTGGACACAATCCTATCTCAGGACTCTACAGACAATTCCTTCGACCTCATGGCTTGGTTTTTGCTCTGACTTGCACTGTCAAATGTGTTACCTTTATAGAGACAGGTGTGTACCTTTCCAAATCATATCCAATCAATTGAATTTACCACAGGTGGACTCCAATTAAGTTGTGGAAACATGTCAAGGATGATCAATGGAAACAGGATGCACCTGAGCTCAACTTCGAGTCTCATAGCAAAGGGTCTGAATACTTATGCAAATAAGGTACTTCTGTTTTTCTTTTTTAAACCTGTTCTTGCTTTGTCATTATGGGGTATTGTGTGTAGATTGATGAAAATGTTTTTATTGAATCAATTTTCTAATATGGCAAAATATTGAAAAAGTGAAAGGGTCTGAATACTTTCTGAAAGCACTGTATATACAGTACCAGTCAAAAGTTTAAACACGCCTACTCATTCAAGGGTTTTTCTTTATTTTTTGTATTTTCTACATTGTAGAATAATTGTGAAGACATCAAAACTATGAGATAACACATATGGAATCATGTAGTAAACAAAAAAGTGTTAAACAAATAAAAATATATTTTTGATTTTTGATTATTGAAAGTAGCCACCCTTTGCCTTGATGACAACTTTGCACACTCTTGGCATTCTCTCAACTTGCTTCACCTGGAATGCTTTTCCAACAGTCTTGAAGGAGTTCCCACATATGCTGAGCACTTATTGGATGCTTTTCTTTCACTCTGTGGTCCAACTCATTCCAAACCATCTCAATTGGGTTCAGGTCAGGTGATTGTGGAGGCCAGGTCATCTGATGCAGCCCTCCATCACTCCCTTTCTTGGTGAAATAGTCCTTACACAGCCTGGAGGTGTGTTGGGTCATTGTCCTGTTGAAAAACAAACGATAGTCCCACTAAACGCAAACCAGATGTGATGGTGTATCACTGCAGAATGCTGTGGTAACCATGCTGGTTAAGTGTGCCTTGAATTATAAATAAATCACTGACAGTGTCACCAGCAACGCATGAAATGCCATCACACCTCCTCCTCCATGCTTCACGGTGGGAACCACACATGCAGAGATCCTCCATTCACCTACTCTGCGTCTCACAAAGACACGCGGCTGGAACCCAAAATCTCAAATTTGGACTCGTCAGACCAAAGGACAGATTTCCACTGGTCTAACATCCATTGCTTGTGTTTCTTGGCCCAAACAAGTCTCTTCTTCTTATTGGTGTCCTTTAGTAATGGTTTCTTTGCAGCAATTTGACCATGAAGGCCTGATTAACGCAGTCTCCTTTGAACAATTGATGTTGAGATGTGTCTGTTAATTGAACTCTCTGAAGCATTTATTTGTGCTGCAATTTCTAAGGCTAATAATTCTAATGAACGTATCCTCTGCAGTAGAGGTCACTCTGGATCTTCCTTTCCTGTGGTGGTCCTCATGAGAGCCAATTTCACCATAGCGTTTTTGCGACTGCACTTGAAGAAACTTTCAAAGAAATGTTCCTGATTGACTGACGTTGATGTCTTAAAGTAATGATGGACTGTCATTTCTTTTTGCTTATTTGAGCTGTTCTTGCCATAATACGGACTAGGTATTTAACCAAATAGGGTTATCTTCTGTATACCAACCCTACCTTGTCACAACACACCTGATTGGCTCAAATGCATTAAGGAAAGAAATTGCACAAATTAACTTTTAACAAGGCACACCAGTTAATTGAAACGCATTCCAGGTGACTACCTCATGAATTCAGATGAATTCAGACTACCTGATGCACATTCAGATGTCATAAATCAGCCCTGCAGAGCTCTCCCTGTACTATGCCGTGCCTTGATTGTATTACTGTTGATGATATCTGGAAATGTGCATGAACACCCTGGCCTATCTACTGTTGATGATATCTGGAAATGTGCATGAACACCCTGGCCTATCTACTGTTGTTAGCCCCAATTCTGACTTGTGCTCTGAAATCTGCTTCACTGATTTCTGCTCTTGTAAAAGCCTGGGTTTTCGGCACGTTAACACCAAAAGCGTATTACCTAAAATGGATCAATTGAAAGTGTGGATTCACAGCTCCAATCCAGATGTGTTGGTCATTACTGAGACCTGGTTAAGAAAGAGTGTTTTGAATACTGATGTTAACCTTTATTGTTATAGCCTTTTTCAGCAACACAGATCTTCCCAAGGTGGGGGAGTGGCAATCTTTACCAAGGTTAACCTTCAGTGCTCGGTTGTCTCCAAGTCTGTCCCCAAACAATTGGATTTGCTGGCTTTAAGTATGAAACTTTCAAATAGCTATTTGTTGACTGTTGCTGGGTGCTATCATCCTCCAGCACCGGCCTGTACCCTACCTGCTCTAAGCTCTCTCCTGGCCCCTTTACACTAAGTCTAAATTTGTCCTGCTAGGTGACCTAAACTGGGACATGCTTAAACCACCTGACCAAGTCCTAAAGCAATGCGACTCCCTAAATCTTTCTCAGATTATCACCAATCCCACAAGGTATGACTCCAAACACCCAGAAAAGGCTACTCTCCTCGATGTTATACTCACAAATAATCCTGATAGGTATCAGGCTGGTGTTTTCTGTAATGACCTTAGTGATCACTGTTTACAGCCTGTGTTCGTAATGGCCGCTCAGTGAAACGACCTGTCCTGATTTGTCATAGACGCTTGCTAAAACACCTTAATGCGCAAGCCTTCCTTCATGAACTGGCCTCTGTAAAATAGTATAGAATCAGCTTGATCCCCTCTGTCGAAGACGCTTGGACCTTCTTTTTTGCTATTTTCAGTGGTATTGTTAACAAACATGCCACCATAAAGAAAATTATAATTAAAAACAGGTTCAGCCCCTGGTTCAAATGTGATCTTGCAGAGGTACCGAGCATTTGGCGAAATGCTCGGTACACGCATTCTCAGGCTGACCGGCAAATGAGAAATAAGTGCACTCAGGCTATCCGGAAGGCCAAAGTTAGTTACTTCAAGGAGCAGTTCTCTCTCTGCTGGTCTAAACCCAAGAAGTTCTGGAAAACAGTTAAAGACCTGGAGAATAAACCCTCCTCCTCATAGCTGCTCATGTCCCTTAATGTTGATGATGTGGTTGTTACTGACAAGAAGCACATGGCTGAGCTCTTTAATCACCACTTCATTAAGTCAGGATTCCTATTTGACTCAGCCATGCCTCCTTGCCCATCCAACATTTCCTCATTTCCCACCCCTTCTAATGCGACTATCCCCGATGCTTCTCCCTTTTTCCCCTGCCCCACTACAAAGTTTCTCCCTGCAGGCAGTTACTGAGTCCGAGGTGCTAAAGGAGCTCCTGAAACTTGACCCCCCAAAAAACATCTGGGTCAAATGGTTTAGACCCTTTCTTCTTTAAGGTTGCTGCTCCTATCATTGCAGAGCATATCTCCAACCTTTTTAACCTGTCTCTCCTCTCTGGGGAGGTTCCCATTCTTGGAAGGTAGCCATAGTTCAGCCTTTATTTTAAGGGGTTGATCAAGCTGATTGTATCTGTTTATCAAAAGTTTTGGAAAAACTTGTCAATAATCAACTGACTGGCTATCTTGATGTCTATAGTATTCTCTCGGGTATGCAATCTGGTTTCCGCTCAGGTTACGGATGTGTAACTGCAACCTTAAAGGTCCTCAATGATGTCATCATTGCCCTTGATTCTAAGCAATATTGTGCTGCTATTTTTATTGACTTGACCAAAGCTTTTGATACAGTTAGACCAATCCATTCTTGTGGGCCGGCTAAGGAGTGTTGGTGTCTCTGATGGGTCTTTGGGCTGGTTTACTAACTACCTCTCTCAAAGAGTGCAGAGTATAAAGTCAGAAAATCTGCTGTCTCAGCCACTGCCTGTCACCAAGGGAGTACCCCAAGGCTCAACCCTAGGTCCCACGCTCTTCTCAATTTATATCAACAACATTTCTCAGGCATTTATATGCAGATGATACAGTCTTATACTCAGCTGTCGCCCCCCCCCCCCCCCCCGGATTTTGTGTTAAATGCTCTACAACAAAGCTTTCTTAGTGTTCAACAAGCTTTCTCTACCCTTAAGCTTGTTCTGAACACCTCCAAAACAAAGGTCATGTGGTTTGGTAAGAATAATGCCCCTCTTCTCACAGGTGTTATTACTACCTCATACAAGTACTTGGGAGTATGGCTAGACGGTGCACTGTCCTTCTCTCAGCGCATATCAAAGCTGTAGGCTAAAGTTAAATCTAGACTTGCTTTCCTCTATCGTAATCACTCCTC
Source organism: Salvelinus fontinalis (assembly GCF_029448725.1). Classification (NCBI taxonomy): domain Eukaryota; kingdom Metazoa; phylum Chordata; class Actinopteri; order Salmoniformes; family Salmonidae; genus Salvelinus; species Salvelinus fontinalis. The sequence continues at coordinate 47,631,318 of NC_074695.1, forward strand.
TTTCACCCCAGCTGCCAAACTAACCCTGATTCAGATGACCATCCTACCCATGCTAGATTACGGAGACATAATTTTTTAGATCGGCAGGTAAGGGTGCTCTCGAGCGGCTAGATGTTCTTTACCATTCGGCCATCAGATTTGCCACCAATGCTCATTATAGGACACATCACTGCACTCTATACCCCTGTAAACTGGTCATATCTGTATACCCGTCACAAGACCCACTGGTTGATGCTTATTAAAAAATTAACAAAGACTCAATCATGGACACTCTTACTGACAGTTGTGGCAGCTTTGTGCGAGTATTGTTGTCTCTACCTTCTTGCCCTTTGTGCTGTTGTCTGTGCCCAATAATGTTTGTATCATGTTTTGTGCTGCTACCATGTTGTGTTGCTACCATATTGTTGTTATGTTGTGTTGCTACTATGTTGTGTTGTCATGTGTTGCTGCCTTGCTATGTTGTTGTCTTAGGTCTCTCCTTATGTAGTGTTGTGTTGTCTCTCTTGTTGTGATGTGTGTTTTGTCCTATATTTATATTGCATTTATTTATTTATACATTTTGTTTATCTTTTTATTTTTAATTTTATTAATATATTTTTTTTTAATTTAATTTGTATTTATTTTTATCCCAGGCCCCCGTCCCCGCAGGAGGCCTTTTGCCATTTGGTAGGCTGTCATTGTAAATAAGACTTTGTTCTTAACTGACTTGCCTAGTTAAATAAAGGTTAAATAAATAACAAATAAAAAAATTAAGCTGGTTAAGAGAATTCCAAGTGTGCAAAGCTGTCATCAAGGCAAAGGGTGGCTACTTTGAAGAATCTCAAATGTAAAATACATTTTGATTTGTTTAACCCTTTTTTGGTTACTACATGATTCCATGTGTCATTTCATAGTTTGTCTTCACTTTTACTCTACATTGTAGAAAATAGTAAAAATAAATAAAACTTCTGGAATGAGTAGGTGTGTCCAAACTTTTGACTGGTACTGTATA